>NW_015160233.1:594649-672476 GCF_001447785.1 Gekko japonicus
TCTTTCCCTGCTTCCTTTTCTCCCCTCCACCATCCAGCCTTCCTTTTTGTGCTCCACTGTCATCAGTTTTCCCTCCTTCCATCCAACAAAATCTCGTGGAGTAGCTATCCTTCTGTCTAATAATATATGTTTCACGTTAGCTTCCCTAAAAAAAGATCCCCTTGATAGGTTCTTGTTTAGCAAGGACCTACCAGAAAACAGACAAGTAACAATAGCCACCTTGTATGCTCCCAATAATGGGCAAATTGAATTCCTCAAACATTTTCTAGCCAAACTTAAATCTTTTGTAGCAGGAGACATTTTTCTAGGGGGTGATTTTAATATGATAGCAGATACTCACTAGGATAGATCCTACCATCTTCCATCATCACAGAAACCCAAAAAAGTTACACTCAACTAGATGAAATCATAAAGAAGCAAGACCTTGTAGATATATGGCATCTAACACATACAGGGGGAAAAGACAACAGTACATAATGTACATACATTCTTCTGACACCATCATTAATAAATAATGTTTCTTCTTCTAACATAGAACCCTCAAAATGGTCTGACCATGCGTGGTTAGATTGTGAACTAACCCACTTTGATCTGAGTAAAAAAACAACATAGACAATGGACACTGAACACTTTTTTATTGGAAAACCAAACATTTAGGGAGGAAGTAGAAGAGGAAATAAAAGGTTATTTTGTTGCCAACACACAGGATGATATTCTCCAATTGTAACATGGGATGCTCTGAAACTGGTGCTAAGAGGAACCATCATATCGAAAGCCTCATTCCTGAAAAAACAGAAACAAAAATTAGAACAAGATATAACAAATAAAATCAATGCACTAGATAGTCAACACAAACAAACAGGGTCAAAACACACTTTACAAGAACTAAATGCAGAAAAGAGAAGCCTAGCCTTTTTAGAGACTTCCAAAATTAAACGAAACTTACTATTCACTAAACAAAAGTACTGGATAAAATCATCACATACACTTCGACTACTTGCATACAAAATTAAAGAGCAGGCACTATCAAAAAACATCAAGGCCATCAAAACTTCACAGGGGGAAATTACTACTAATACGCAAAAAATCATACACAGGTTTGAAGAATACTACACACAGTTATATGCAGCCAATCCTATCAACATGAAAATATCAGGAAGAGATCCAAAAATTTCCTATCCCAGAGAAATTGAAAGAACAACATAAATCTTTCTTAGATAACCCTATCACAGATAATGAAATTTTAGATTCCATTAAAGCACTCAAAACCAATAAAACGCCGGGACTGGAGGGATTCCCAGCAAAATTCTTTAAAGCCTTTGCACCACTTCTAGTGAAACCACTTACCGAGGCTTTCAACCATGTTCTGGAAACAGGCTCCATCCCACCTTCATGTCATCAAGCGACAACTGTTGCTCTCCCCAAAAAGGATAGAGATCCATTACAGCCCAGCTCCTATCAACCAATTTCTTTACTAAATCAAGACCAATTTTTTTTATGTCAGTCCTTGCTAAGAGGATCAATACTTTTATTTCTGAGTATATACATTCAAATCAAGTAAGATTTATACCCACAAGGGACCTGGCAGACAATACTTTTAAAACCCTGAACTTATTAAAATACTGCACACATGCTAAAATACCAACAGCCTTTCTCACCTTAGATGTGGAAAAGGCATTTGACACTGTGCAATTTCCCTACCTCTTTACAACTCTCCAAAATATGGGATTTGGAATTAAATTCTTAACAGCATTAAAAAGTCTCTATTCTAACCCCAGCACCAACATAAAGATTAATGGTTCTATCTCCAACATAATTAAACTAGGTAAGGGCACTAGACAAGGTTGCCCACTTTCCCCACTATTGTTTGTCTTGGCAATAGAGCCTCTGGTAAATGCAATTAGATCCAAAACCACAATCACGAGCATCAACTTAAAGGAAAAGGAATATAAATTGTCGTTATTTGCCAACAACATGTTACTCTATGTAACAAACCCTGTGACTTCCATTCCCCCTTTACTTCATCTTCTAGACTCCTTTCAGAAAGTATCTGGCCTTGGGATAAACAATTCCAAATCACAAATTCTTCCCATTCATATCAACAAAAAAGAGCAAGGAATTCTGAAACAAAATTTTAATTTTAGTTGGGTCACTTTGCACCTTCACTACCTGGGAATAAATATTCCTATAAACCTTTCTAGATTACTAAAGATTAACCACCATAACATTCACAATGATCTGCACTCTGATATCCTTAATTGGAATAAATTAAACCTTTCATGGATAGAGACATTTCACCTCATTAAAGTGTTTATTTTGCCAAAATTTCTGTTTCTATTAAGAACAATACCTATAAACATTCCTCTTCATGTAATAAAAAAACTTCTTATGGGCTGGGGAAAAACCAAGAGTAGGTCACCAAATTTTGAGACGGCATAAAAATCAGGGAGGTTATGGGTTTTTTTTGTTGTTGTTCAGTCACACAGTCAAGTCCGACTCTTCGCAACCCCATGGACCAGATCACGCCAGGTTATGGTTTACCATATCTTATATGCTATTATAAGGCTATACAACTAACCAACACAGTTAAGATGCAACACATGAATCCTGTGCCTGAGTGGGTGCAACTTTGCTCAGATCAACTCAACTCTTCCACAGTAGAAGCTTTAATCTGGGATAATGTCTCCCTCTCTTCTTCTGGGGCAAGAGACAACATCTTTCTTTATCCATCGATCAATCTGTGGAGAACTTGCAGTAAAACCCTCCTTCCTAACAGATCCAGATATTCTACTTTCATCTATCAATCATGGTTTTCAGACCATGTTCATCCTAATATTCTTTGTAAATGGAAAGAAGCTAAACTATTCCGGTATTGGGATGTTATGAACGTCAGAGGTCTTTCTAAAGCAGAAATGGAAAAGAAGTTGAATTTACCCATAACTTGGTTCCTGTACCTGCAACTCCAACATGTAGCAAGCCAAATGAATTTCAAATCAATAATCTCACTTCCACACACAAAACTGGAAATCATCATTAAAACATTTAATGTACAGAATAGAGGCGATATCTGCAATTTATGATCTAATGCTAACTGATAATAATCCTAAAACCCTCTCTTATCAATCTGTATGGCAACAGGATTGTGACCTCATTATTGATGAGGCTGCATGGAATAAAATCTGGACAAATAGAGGTAACACTCCACGCTCTTTACCAATGGACCTTCACAAGTTTAAAATCTTAACTAGATGGTATTTGACACCCCAGCGATTGTCTCGTATGTCTTCCAAATACCCTCCTCATTGCTGGAAAGGATGCAGACAAGAAGGGACATTTGCTCATTGCTTCTGGAAGTGTGAAAAAATTCAGAAATTCTGGTTAGAGGTTCTAAAAAACATCAAGCTCATTTTAGATACTGAGGTCCCCTTGAAACCAGAACACTTATTCTTAGCTATACGGCCCCAAGAAATAGCCCAACATCATCACAAAGAAACACTAGACACAATGCTTTACGCAGCAAGACTTTCCATAGCCTCATACTGGAAGGACCCTTCTCCACCAAACATCCAAACATGGTACAAAAAAATTATGGGATCAATTCATTATGGAAAGTATCACAGATAAACATAATAGAAACAGTAGAACTCCTATTAACTCTAGATTCAATGCTAAATGGTATCCAATTCTGGAATCTTTGTCAAATGAGAAATTTATTTCACCAACCTGGAATAACTATATTAAGTGGCTATAAATGACATGAGAGACTCAAAATTACCCTACCTAGGGAAAGGGGGGGAAGCACCTACAGCCAAAATCCCTTACAAACCTAAAAACACAGAAATAAGTCAGAATTTATCCATCGAAGGAAAAGCACCAGTTTTCTATATTCTTGTAAAGAAAGCTTTAACACCTAGGGTATCTGGAAACGAATGAGAACACCAAAATAAAGTTAGATGCTTTAAGATTAAGTTTATTATTTAACATACAAAACATTTTGTTACTCAAAACTTGAATTGAATATGTTTTGCTTAATATGCTTAGTTGAAGCAATTGACTTAAATGGTAAATGGAAATAAATTGCTAACTCAAATGTAATCCAAAAGTCTTATGATAAAGTCCCATTCCAAATGATCAAAAGCTTTCTTTGCGTGGAGAGATGCTATGGCTAATAGTGTCTGATTTTTTTTACTAATGTAGGTGGCATTCAATATTCTACGTATTGGATCTGCTATTTGCCTTTGGGCTACAAAACCCGATAGGTCTGGAGAAACATAATTCCCAATTATAGTACTCAGTCTAGACGCAAGGACAGCAGTGAAGATTTTTGCATCTTGGTTCAATAATGCTTTTGGTTGATATGAATCTTGTTGGTTCATTTGTT
Organism: Gekko japonicus; assembly: GCF_001447785.1. Lineage (NCBI taxonomy): Eukaryota > Metazoa > Chordata > Lepidosauria > Squamata > Gekkonidae > Gekko > Gekko japonicus. The sequence continues at coordinate 599,031 of NW_015160233.1, forward strand.
TTCCAGGCTTTAAAATCACTGTGATACTTGCATCCTCCCATGAGTGTGGTGCTTGTTTATCTTTCATTATTTGGTTAAATGATTTTATCATAAATGAGAGTAATAGGATTCTAAATTGTTTATAAAATTTTGGGCCATAACCATCTATGCCTGGAGATTTTCCATTTTTTAATTTTTTAATTAACTCATCTATTTCTTTTCTTTCAATTGGTTTGTTTAAAATATTGTTGTGCTCACTTTCTAGTTCAGGAATATTCAATTTTTGTAAATATTGATCAATTTTTTCCTCAGACGGATTTTCTGAGGTATATAATTTTTCAAAATGTTTAGCAAATTGCTCAGCTCTTTGTTCCATATTATGTATTTTTATTGTTGTATTCTATCATCTTTTTCTATTATTATGTTTTCTCAAATTACTTGCTAATAACCTGGAACTCTTGTTGCCAAATTCATAGTATTTCTGTTTTAAATATAGCAGTTTTTTAATTATGGAGTCTATCTCTAGAACATCTAATTCCTTTTATTTACCAAATACTTGTAAACCTTTTTTTTATCCCGTTTTTTAATGTTTTGCTTCTAATTCTCCTATTTCTACTTGTAGTTTTAATTTTTTGCTATTAATATTCTTCTTTAATCTAGCCATCTCTTGAATGCATATCCCCCTTACTACTGGTTTTAAAGCATCCCAGTGACGGCCCCAGGTTTTTTTGTCCACTAGGTGAGGATACATCCTGGCGTGCCCCCCCCATGCAGGGTGGGACAGGGGCAGGTGCTGGAGCTGCAGCAGGCAGGCCGAGGGGGTGAGCTGCAAATACATGTGGGGGGCAAAATAGCTTGAGGGGAGGGGGCCTGTGCCAGGCCGCAAAAGGAACTCCAAAGAGACCACAGAGGCAGGGTAGCAGAGGGCAAGCGGCACTTTCCCATCATCCAGGGCTGTTCCCCGCACCTGTCCCCCCCTGCCTTCTTCTCTTTCTGTCTGGGGGGCTGCAAAGAGGGAAGTCTCTTGTGAGGGACGGAGCAAGAAGCCAGCAAGGGAGGCTTCCTGTGCAGGGCGAGGAGGGGACAAGGCCGGCCAGAATGGTGCCCTTGCTGAGCTGTCACCCTAGGTGACAGTCTAAAATTTAACAATAACGGGCTGGCCCTCCATACAGTATGTAAAGGCATGCCTTCAGTTATATTTTCTTTGAAATAATTCTGTATACCCTTTGGTAATCTTTCTCTTGATTCTGATTACTTAATAAAATAGTATTAAATCTCCATGTGTATGTAGTTGGTTGTTCTCCAAGAATATTCAAATCTAACCAGACTGGAGAATAATCATATACCGATTTCTGCTTTGACTATATTCTGCATTAAGCTTGATGATATCCAGGCCTTGTTTCAGGCCGAAGCTCACCGGAGCGACGCTCCGGGAGAGAAGAGGCCAGGGGGGGCTTCCCCTCATTCAGCTGGGAGGAGAAAGAAGAAGTAAGGTAAGTTGTAGGTTCCCCCTGCCTTTCAGGGCCCTGGAAAGCCCTTCCCGACCCCCTCGGTCTTGTCAGGCCCGTGCTAAAGTGCAGATCGCAGCAAAGCCCTTCCCAAACCTCCCCCATCTTGCCAGGCCCACACTAAAATGCGGACCCCGGCAAAGCCTTTCCCAATCTGCATGTCCCCCCTCCATAGTTAGCAATGCAAAGAGTCCAGTGGCACCTTTAAGACCAAGGCTTATTCAGGTAGAAGCTCTCTCTGAGGGCAGATCTGCCCCCCCCCATAGGTAGCAATGCAAAGAGTCCAGTGGCACATTGAAGAAGAAGAAGATGAGATTGGATTTATATCTTCTCTACCCAAAGGTGTCTCAGAGCGGCTTACAAACTCCTTTCCCTTCCCCTCCCCACAACAGAAACCCTGTGAGGAAGGTGGGGCTGAGAGAGCTCTGACAGAAACTACTCTTTTTCAAGAACAGCTCTTAGAACTATGGCTTGCCCAAGGTCATCCAGCCCGGTGCAAGTGGAGGAGTGGTGAATCAAACCCGGTTCTCCCAGATTAAAGTCCACACACGTAACCACTACACCAAGGCTTATTCAGGAAGAAGCTCTCTGTGAGGGCAGATCTGCATGCCCCCCCATAGGTAGCAATGCAAAGAGTCCAGTGGCACCTTTAAGACCAATGCTTATTCAGGTAGAAGCTCTTTGTGAGGGCAGATCTGTGTGTTCCCCGCCCCCCATAGGTAGCAATGCAAAGAGTCTAGTGGCACCTTTAAGACCAAGGCTTATTCAAGGAGAAGGTCTCTGTGAAGGCACATCTCCATGTGCCCCCTCATAGGTAGCAATGCACAGAGTCCAGTGGCACCTTTAAGACAAAGGCCTATTCAGGTAAAAGCTCTCCCACCTTCTGACACACTTCCGGTGATGTCAGGGGGTGTGGCATATGCAAATAAGTTATGATAATGAATTATGCTAATGAGCCCCTGAACCTCTTTTTCTATGAAATGACCCCTGATGATATCAAAATGAAATCTGTTCTGGAGTATGTGTTGTGTCTATGTGAATAATATGTATAATATGCATAATATGTATAATCCATTTTCTGTGGATTGTCCACTCTCCAGGCATCTACCAAGTTAAATTCTTGTAATGTTTTAACCAATCTGTTTTCTCCTATTTTTCTTTCTGTATTTTTCCACTTTTGTCTAAGTAATCCATATGTCCAATTTAAATCTCCCCTATTACTACTTCCCCCTCTTTAAATTTGTCTAATTTTTTGAGAACATCTCTTAAAAATTGAATTTGCTTCTTATTGGGTGCATAAATGGAGGCATGGGGTGGGAGGAGATGGGATAGGGTGACCCCCCAAAGGTTCCACAGGACAGCATAGCTATGGGAACTATATGCTGTCTCACCTTAGGATGTAGTGAGACTTTGGCCAAGACCAGTGTTCCCTCTAAGCTGAGTTAGTGTGAGCTAGCTCACAGTTTTTTAGCCTCCAGCTCATACATTTTTGCCTTAGTTCAGGAAGGGATGGCTCCAGAGCAAACTAACTGATGCAGTAGCCAAATCGCTTGCTCACAACTTTCATGCCAGTAGCTCACAGAGTAGAATTTTTGCTCACAAGACTCCACAGCTTAGAGGGAACATTGGCCAAGACACCATTTTTTTATAGAATTATTCCAAGCATAAGAGTAGAGAGCTTAAAGCAAAGTGGAGAGTGAGAGTTACAATATAATTATAGAGTCTTAAGCATAGTAATGGATTATGGCTACAAAAGGAGATATTACATTCAATTTCAGAGGAATTGGTGATCCAATAAAATGAAGACGGCTAAGAGATTCAAACCCTGAAATTATAATGCTTCAGGAAACACACCATAATATAAAAGATGACAGGTTATTAAAACAGGGATGCGTTGGGCAACATTACTCAGCACCAGGTAATAGCAAATCCAGGAGGGTAATGATTATTTTTTCGGCAGCCTGCCCATTTCAGAAAAGTAATTTAGTAAGAGACCCATTAGGGTTTTATATTTTTGTTAAAGGTAGCAATGCATAAAGGGCAATATAGAAACAAAACATTTACTTTTGTCTCCAACTACGGACTTTTTGATAATATTCCTGAGGGCAACTTGAAGCCCCTCATGACCAGCTTTTATAAGCCATGAAGAGCATGGATCAAGGTTGCATGTGGTTAGGTGTACCGTTGAGAGCAGTCTGTTGACTTCCTCAAGGCTGAGTGGACTGAAACAATCCAGAATGGGACCAGAAGACATGCATGGGACCTCAAGTTCGCTCACTATCTCAACTGTGGCGGGGAGGTTGCGGCGGAGCGACTAGACTTTATCTGCAAAATAGCTCACAAAAGCGTCAGCTGAGTATATACATCCAAATTTGTTAGTGGCCGAATAGTTCTAAACAATTGTGCCGTGCGTGAGCTTGCAGACGCAATTGTGGCCGCGTAGAACTCTCTTTGCGGCTTTGACTGCCATCTCATATGATCTCATAAATGGCCTATAAGATGCTCTTGTTGCTTCGTCACAGGCATGCCGCCACGTCTCTCTAGTCGTCTGAGCCCTCCTTTCATCAGCTACAGCTCCTGGGTAAACCAAGGAGCCCGCTTAGAGTGAGGGTGCAGAGGGTGTCGGGGAGCAATCTAATTGATGGCTGCCAAGAGTCAGCCATGCCAATCCTCGACTAGCTCATCCAACAAGCCATCAGGGGGCATAGGTTCCCGCAGAGCCATCTGAAGCCACTCGGGATCCATTTGGCTCTGTGGGAGAGCTAAAATATGCTTGCCGCCAAATGGGGTCGGGGTGGCACGTTCACATGGGCCTTCAGAACATGGTGGTCTGACCATGGTATGGCCATAGCCATAATCTGGTCCACTATAACCCCCGCCACAATGACCAAATCGAGTGTGTGCCCTGCTCGGTGAGTGGGATCGTTACGTATTGTGAGAGTCCCAGCACCACCATGGACGATACCAGGTCCATTGCCTGCATGGAGGTCATGTCATTGGCATGGACATTGAAGTTGCCCAAGATTAACAGTCTAGGGTACTCCAGTGCCCAGCCTGATATGGCCTCCAGCAGGGATGGTGGGCTACTTGTAGGTGTGTTGGGCAGACAATACACCAGCCAGATAGCCAAACTCTCCTCGGCTTCCCATACAAAGCCAGCACACTCTATGCCTGTGAGCTTTGGCAGCGGAAGTGCTCTGAAGGTGTAAGCCTCCCGAATAAAGAAAGCCACTCCTCCCCCCACCCCGTAGTCTGAGATTGATGAAGGACTGAGAACCCGGGAGGAGCTAACTGGGAGAGAGCTACAGTTTCCCCATCTCACACCCAGGTCTCAGTCACGCATGCCAGGTCCATGTCCTGTTCTGACAATAAGTCATGAAAGATCATGGTCTTATTATTTATGGACCTGGCATTGCACAGCACCAATGTCGGAGAGAGGTCTGAAGTCCTAGCCCCACAACCTTCTACCTTCAGGATGGGACATAGGATGGAAGGGGACTGAGCCCTTCTACATCTCTGTACCCTTCCTTTCTCATTCTGCCTAGTCCCACCACAATACTTTCCCCTCCCCCGGAGCTCTGGTATCCCCTGCCCAGCCATTACCCATTAGTGATCTTTGCCAGACCAATAGTAGGCTGTCTGATGGTTTGATGTTATTTAAGTACTGTTGACAATGGCAGTTCTCCTGGTGCTATTGATCCTAGGGAGTCTCAGCAATCCTAGTCTATCCTAATAAATGATCAAATCTCAATTAATCTAACAATTTGGTACAAAAATACTCTAATTCAACTGACCAGTGAAATAAAAAAAGGCCAGTAAGGAAGCAATTCACATTAAAATTCTAACCCCAATTTGTCAGATAAGCCAAATATAAGTAATTCCAACAATAGGATAGCCAGTCCCTAATAATTAATTGACTAATCAATACAATTCCATGCAACCCCTTCAATTAATTAATCCCACAATTAGACCTTAATTAATTATAATAAATAATAAATAACTCTACAATAAATACCCCTAGATAACATCCAATATAAATTAATTTGGTCTAAGAACCCTCTGTCTAGGATATCCTAACTACGATGTCTTAGCCGCTTATGACCTCCTCCAGTCCATGGTTCACGCTGGTGTGAGAATCTCTGAATTCTTTCTAATGCTGTAATGAGGAAGTTCCTTTTTGAATCCTGAGGAGTCCTTCTCGGTTCTGGGCTCCCCCATTCTCTAGCCAGCTTCTCCAAAGCACCCAGTGGTCCCTGGTCCAGGTTCCTTTTTGCCTGCCTGATCACAGACATGCATTTTATTTGCCACAGCCTGTGTTCCCTTTTATCAAACTCACTGAGACTAGCTTTCCTCTACTTAAAGGAACAAAGCTCCCAATGACACGGCAATGGCGCTGGTCACCGGGGGCTGCTTTGCCCCCCTGAGGAAGCCAGGCATCGTGACGTGGGCGGGAGGCGGAGCTGGCTTAGATAAACTGCCAGGCTCCACTCCCACCTGATGACAGTTGCTCCAACGTGCTCGTCTGATTAGCAGCTCCAAGCACGAAGGGAGAGCAGGTCAAGACTTTTTAGACCATGGGGCCCAGCGGGGAAGCCTAGGTAGCAGAGGTGGTCCAGCCGATCTCCTGATGACAATGGCCATCTATGGAGGATGGTGGCAGTTACCTTTGCTGTGGAAGGCTCCAGGCAGCGACTGTGTTGCGGTAGTGAACTCCAAAGCAGCAGGGACTCATAGTCGGGGCTTGCCTGGTCGCAGGCCTTCAGAGCGCAGCCCGATTGCGGAGGCAACGGTCCTGACTTGGCCCAATGAGGGTGGCAGCCTGATTGCAGAGCCGGCGGCGGTACTGGCGGATTGTGATGGTGGTGGTCCAGGCTTGGCACCAGCAGCCCAATTCCAGCGAGCCTGTGGATGGCGGTGGAGGCTCCTTTGCAGCATCGGCACTTGGGCCAGTGCAAGCGGCTCGCAGCGGTGGGGCTGCTCGAGGTGGTTCCTCACCATCTGTTGTAAACACACACACACACACACTAGATTAGGCGGCCGCAGTTGGTGAGGCTGCTTAGGTCACATACAACCCCCTTCCCCCCACCCGCCATTTGCCCTCAGATGACCAACTTGGAACAGATCCATCTAGCGGGCCATTTTGTGAACCTTTTAGCGCTAACTATAAGGGGTGGCGTCAGGAGCTTTGGGTTCCGAAAAAAATGGCGGCTGGTCCTTGTCGAAGAGAGACGTGTGTCCACACAGTTCTACCCTAAACTCAGACTTTTCTTTGGCAGTTACTGCAGCCAAAATATTCCTTTTCAAGGGAATATTTGCTAGAGGTTTAAACTCGACCCAGAGAGAGTGGCGACTCTCCGCAGGTTTGTTTGGGTTGGTCTCGAAGCAGGAAAGTTGAGCAAGCCAGCGAGGGATTTTGTCTCCTTGCCGTGCACAAGAGGAGTGCAACGGACTGAGTACAACATCATAATGCCAAGACTGGAATTGCTTAACTACAAAATCAAATATGAAGCTAAGTATCAATAATTTAATTCTTCTCTTTCTTTTTTTAAGCCCCCGGAGGGGATTTTTTATTGATTTTTTTTTACTACAAAAAACTACAACAGAAAAAGGGAGGGGGAAACTATATATACAGGAGAAAGTAAAGAACCCACTACTGACTACAAACCCAAGAGAGGAGATCCTCCAACTAGCTTAGATACATCGAGTCTTCCCATCGTTAATCCCTTTATGAACTGAGTCAAACATTTAGCCTTTTCCCCTTAAAGCTTAAATCTAACTGTCTAGTAACAGTACCCCCAATCATCCCAATACCAAAAGTCTCAAAGGCACAATTCAGAGTCCTTCAGCCTTTACTTCTTCTTTTCCCTTATTTTCCTTAACTTATAGGGACATTTCGGAGCTGTCGCCCCTTGCTCAGACAGAGAGTCCTCTCCGGAAGAACCAGTGTCCAGCTCACCACTGGACTTGCTGTCCTCTTATTTTTTCTCGTCCTCTGGCCTTCCCAGCTGAACCCTTAGAAATTCTTGAGCTTTCAGAACAGAGTCAATCTTTTCTTTTTTATCTTTGATCTTGAAAGTTGTGCCTTCTGGAAATAGCCATTTATATCCAATTGAGTTTGTTTGAAGAAAGAGCACAAGTTATTTTATTTATTTCTACGTTGTCTTACTTCAAATGGAATATCCTTTAGCGTTCTGATAGTGTTTTCCCCTGCTTTCAGGGGTATTCCAGGAACCGCTTTCAGGATAGCATCCCTGACATGTCTCTTCGAGAATCTTACTACAATTTCCCCAGGCAGATTATTTTTCTTTATATATCCTGAATATGATCTGTAAACCACATCCATGTCGTTGAGCAACAATTCTGCCTTGATTTCTGTCGCTGGGGCTAGTAGTTCACTCATCACTTCCTTAAGATTCTCCCCTCTGTTGGATGTATCAAGCGGAAAAGTTTTAAAAGTAAGTTCCCCCCCCCAATTGAAAGCGGCGTCGGGAGGGTACCTCCAGCACAAACAAATGAACTTTGCTGAATAAGCGCAGGGCGGGAGGAGAAAAGAAGCGTTACAGTGCATGAGAGACTTAATTGCAAGTGAAGCAGTTAGAAAAGTGGTCCCCCCCTAACGGGAAACGGTGCCGGGAGATAACCGGCATAAACAAGCGAGCTTTCAAATAAACGAACGGGGGGAGGAGAAGTGAAGCAGCGTTAAAGTGATGAGAGACTTAGCTGAGTTTGCGAAGGCATCGAGTGGTTTATTGAAGGAAGGTGCAATCGGCTCTCTGAATGTAAACAAAGCTGAAAATGGCCGGCGCTCGAGGTAGATTGGGGCGAACGACAGGACGGGGCGGTCAGAGCCCAAGAGCGGAAGAGACGGGTGACGTGTTCTCCATGCTATCGGAACTGCTCAAGCCGATCAATGAAAGACTCGATGATATTAACCAGCAATTGATCGCTTCAAACCAAAGCCTGGCAAAGCAACAGCAACAGAGCGCCGAGTTAACCAAGAGGACTGCACAAACGGAAGAGAAAGTAAAAGAGACAGTACATGACACCAAGAAACTTAAAAAGAAAGTGGGATTGATGGAACAGAGACAAGATTCACAGGAAAGGAGACTGTTGAACTTACAAATGGAAAAAGCAAACAAGACACTCAGGTTTCAGGGCATTGCCAAATCACAGGGAAAAAATGATGGCAGAGCTTATTGCACCGGCGGTGGCTGTGTCAGCGACAGAGGCAGAATCAAAAATTGAGGTTATCTATAGATCGTACTCAAAATATATAAAGTGCAACAACCTGCCAGGTGAAATCGTTGTCAAGTTTCTCCGAAGACAGACTAGGGATTTAATCCTTAAAGCGACAGCGACAAGCCCCCTGAAACTGGGAGGAATGGATATCAGGGTCCTAAAGGACACTCCGTTTGAGGTACGTCAGAAAAGGAAGGCTTATAAAGAGTTGATTTCAATCCTGCAAATAAATCAAATCCAGTACTCCTGGAATTTTCCTGAAGGTGTTGTGTTTAAATACAGAGATAAAAGGGAGAAAATAGACTCGGTGTTAAAAGCAGAAGAATGGGTGAAGCGACACTTTGGACCGATGGATGAAGATCAGCAAGAGCGAGACGGCGGAGCAGGCTCTGCAAAGAAGGGCTCAGCTGAAGACCCAGGAGCAGTAGGCAGAGTCGCAGCCAGAGATACGTATGACTTACGACTAAGAGGACTGAAGTAACACCTTAAACTTTAAAGATTTGCAAACAAAGATGATGATGGAAGAATTTCGGCATGCACTTGAATGGATCTGAACTAACATGAACTGACTAATTCTCTGACTTATTGGTTAAAAATGAAATGTGGAATTTATGAAACTAACTGAATACTGACTATTAATGATCTCTACTCTTGGGTTTTTAGTTAGAGTGTGGGCTTGATTTTCTGTCTTTTTAATCCCGGGGTTCTATTCCCCCCCTTTTTTTCATTTGTCTTTTAGTTTGTAGGTGTAACAAAAAAACAAATAAAGCTACCCTGTCTTCAGGGGATTTAAAAAAAAAATTCTCCCCTCTGTTCTCTGGAATGCCTTGGAAGCACAGGACTATGTTGGCCTTTTCCATTTGAACTTGCAGCATTTGATCTTCCAAAGAATTTTTTTCCTTTCCAGCTTTTGCACTTTCTTCTTCACTTTCTGTGTAGTTGCAGCCACTTCCTTTACCTTCTCAGCATCCTGCTTCATTATTTGAATCAAGTCGTTTATTTGCATTTGTTGTGCGTAATGCCTTGAGTAACCACAGACATCTGTTCTTTGAAGTTATTCAGCTGTTCCAGTAAAGGGCGCATGTAGTCAGCTACAGCCTTTGCCGTCTCACTGGTAATTTCCGGTTTTGGGCTCTCAGGTTTCACTTTCAAGAGTCTTTGTTTGTCCCTCTTCCCCGCCATCTTTATTGTTTGTTTACATTTGCAAACTTTTTAAAAGTCTCTGAATGTGCACTTGACCACTTGGCCTCACTTTGGTAAGTACTTCTAGGCAGTTTCCTTCGCGTTTTCTTCTGCTCCCCCCCCTCAATCGCTCAAAAGTTCATGCACATGGGAGGCATCCCTCCCCCACTCGTTTTTTCCTTCCATTCAAAAGGGTGGGGTGGGGAGCTATTTTTTCCTCTTTAAATTCTACGAAATTGACTCACTTTTATAATCGGTCATTCGACCTCACTTTCATTTCGTTTCTGCTGTGTGATCTCCCGCGCTCGTCCCGGTCAGCGTCACTAAGTCCATATGGTCTCGCAGCACAAAGAACCATCAGAACGAAGAGGTGCCTCAATTCTCAGGCATTCCGCCCTTGAAGAGGCTACCTCTTTGAAGTTCCATGGCCAGGGTCCCTTCCCCGGGCCCCGGGGGGGGGGTTGCGAGCCTGCACCCCTTCTTCTTCGGCTGGAGCGTAGCTTCACCCCCAGGAGGTCCGGGATGTGAGTCTGCTAGCATGCCGCCATAAACCGGAAATCCAATTTTTCTCCTTAAGTACAGAAATAAACTAGGAAAAAACTGTAAATTGAAACGGAGAAAAGGGGGGGTGAGAAATGCTGGAGATCATCAATAGAAATAAACAAGCCTCTTTTTCTTTTCTTTTTTTAGAGAGTGGCTAGTAAAAGGGGAGGCTGAAGAAATAAATAAAATATCGATTAAGATGTAGAACAAAGACGTTAGTATAAAAATAGCACTTAAAATGAGCCAATAACTTTGTGATCTTATCTGCAGCTTTAAGGTGATTGGAGGCAGCTGGAGTGAAGCAGGGAGGAACAGAGTGCAATGGAGCTGACGAGCAGGTGTGGCATGGCGAGAAAGGAGGCGAGACAAGCAGCAATGCGAAGGAGGGGGCTGAGAGGTGGAGCAGTGACGAGCAGACGGGACGTGGCTGGAACGGAGGAGAAATGGAGCAAGTGACAATCGGGTGTGATGCAGTTGGAACAGAGGAGAGGCAAGTGGCTAAGAGAAGGAGGGGCCCAGAACGAGTGATGATCGGGCATGACGCAGATGAAACGGAATAGAGGCAAGCGGCAAAGCGAAGGAGGGGGCTGAGAGGCAGAGCGTGTCTTGATCGGGCGTGGCGTGGCTGGACCAGAGGAGAGGCAAGCGGCAAGGCGAAGGAGGGGGCCGAGAGACGGAGCGAGTGATGACTGGGCATGACGCGGCAGGAACGGAGGAGAGACAAGCGGCAAAGGAAAGGAGGAGGCCAGGAGTAGGAACGAGTGACGTAGAAAAGCATTGCGATGGGCAAGAAGGGTGGAGGCCGCAAAAAGGAGTTGACGTGACTGAGCACAACAGAGCAGAACTTAAAGATAGAGAAAGCAGAACTGTAACTTGAGAAATCCAGATTTGATTAACAGAGTGAAATAAAGAAAGGAATAGTGACAAAGAAGCTGAGAAAGAAATATATGGTATTGACTAAAATAACACAGCAAAAAATAGTTATAAAAAATCACATAAAGCTTTATTATAAGAAAATTAGATAGAGAACAAAAAACAGAAATAAATACTAAAAATAAAAAGTATAAATAAAACTAAAATAAAACTAAAGATAATAATACAGAGATACAAATAGCAGAGAAACAACAAATAATTAGTTAACTTAAACACTCTGAATAAAATGGGATCAGGTAGCACTAAGAAAGTATTTACACCCCCAAGCCAGTGACAATTCCAGGCCTTAGTTTCCTATCTTTCAGGATGCTTGGTTGCCAGAAGATCTGAAGGAAAAGAGTCTTGTCTGTTTAATAGAGACTTAATGCATGGAAATGCACAGATGTCGTTTTTGCATGGCATGGAGGTAAATAATATCACTGGATAATTAACATCCATTTAAAGGGAGGGGGCTTCCTTTGCTTCCCGGGAATATAAATAAGTTATTTCTTTTGATCAGTACAAATGTAAGCCTTATGAACGTTAGGCAGTGTCTTGCAGATCACAATGACTGTGTGAACATGGCTGTGTAAATGTAGTGAAATTTTTAAAGCATTCTATGCACTTCAAGTTATAAAGATGGTTACCATTTTAGGCATGTGGATGGAACTCCGCTGACTATGCACCAGTTTATGGCGGTTAGCACCTGGGTTTTGGGGCGTGTTTGGCTTTTCTCTGACGATCTGAGGCTGTCCTTGCGATGATATGAGCAAGGTGGCCTGGAGTGCAGATGGTCTGGTTGGCTATTCTGCTACTCCATGAATGACAAAGACCTTGTGCTATGAGTGGAAACTGATCTTGTGATGATAAGAGCAAGGTGGCCCAGAGTGCAGATAGTCTGGTCGGCTATTCTGCTTCACCATGAATGACAAAGGCATGGTGCTACGAGTGGAGACTGACCTTGCGATGATAAGAGCAAGGAGGCCTGGAGTGCAGATAGTCTGGTCGGCTATTCTGCTTCACCACGAATGATAAAGGCATGGTGCTACGAGTGGAGACTGACCTTGCGATGATAAGAACAAGGTGGCCCAGAGTGCGGATACTCTAGTTGACTATTCTGACTCGCCATGAAGGGCATGGCCCTGGTGCTACAGGTGGAGGCTGACCTTGCAATGATAAGAGCAAGGTGGCATGGCCCTGGTGTTACAAGCAGAGGCTGACCTTGCGATGATAAGAGCAAGGTGGCCTGATAGTGCGGATAGTGGGGTTGGTTATTCTGCCCCACCATGTGTGGCGCAATGGGGAGACCCCCACTAGGCATAAAGCCACCCGCCAAATGAAGAAGGCCATGGAGGGTGGTGGAGTTCCAGGACCCGTATAGGGCTGACGGGGTGCACCTATCAAACAAGGACAATGGGCTAATTTTGCAGGACTTGCAGCAAGGGATTAGGTCAGCCTTGGGCTTTTGGTGGGCAGCAAAGACCAAAGCAGAGGCTTGGTCTTGGCTGTGGCAGGTTGGTGCAGGCAAGAAACCGGAACCAGTGAGTACCTTACGGCAATTTTCAACCATTAAGGAACAGGGGGTCATCAGGAACTGCCTTCGGATTTCTAAGGGCCAGGGTGCGGAATGGTGATCACCTCCTCTGAGAACCTCTTAGGGTATGCTCCTCTCTGCAAGTTGGAAGTCTTCAGGGGTAGGCGCTCCTAGGTGGTGACCAGTTTGATGGGCTGCTGATCATGAGCCAGACCGATGGCTCAAGACCGGAGCTGGGTGACCCACCCAAGAAAAGGGCAAGGAGGTTGGTCAGGGAGTGTCACCTGCCTTGCCTGTTCCGTGCTCGCTTAGCTGGTCCCTTGCCGCAATATTATGTTAAATAGTTAATAAAGTGGCCCTTGTTTACTTCCAAACTGTTGTTCGTCTCGGGTTAGACCTGGCTAACTGGCTAGGATTGGATCCTGAAAAGGCCCTTCCAACCTGCATGCCATTGTGTAGACATTCTAAGGATAACCATATTAACTTTGCAGGGGTGCATTTAATGTTCCTGTGTGTTCAATTTGACCTGGTAATATTGAATGGTTCTTGTTGTTCTAAACTTCCAGGGGAGTTTACATATGCTGCTAGAGGTGGGTGCAGTGTGGTTGATTACATTTTGGCCCCTCTGTCTCTTGCGGAACAGGTTACTTTCTTCAAAATAGAAGGATGAGCTGAAAGTGATCATTTCCCTCTGACCTTGGCTATTAGCCATTTTTTGACTCCCAAAAGTCAGATTAGTGAAATTATGGTCTCCCAGAGTGAAGAATTTAGGGTCCCGAAAATCTATTGGTCATCCAAGGTAGCCTGCAAGGCTGCGAATTTTCACAATTCAACTCCCCTAGCTAAAGTAATGACTGTGTCCTGGAAGCCCCCTCAAAGTTCTGAGATAATTCATATGTATGAACGGATCATGATTCAGATTGTAGGTGCTCTCGGGATGCAATCAGAGAATTGCCAAGACCATAGGGAGCAACGCACCACGGTATGGTTTGATAGGGAATGCCTTAAAATGAAAGCTCACCTTTGTGCAATTTACCAGCAGTTTATAGAATTGCTTAGATAGGATGCCCCAAGAATATTTTGAGATGAAACATCTACTCAAGCAAACTTTTTGTAAAAAGCAAAGAGCTTTAATTCAAAACCAATGGGACCAGCTACTCCAGGCCACAATAAAAAATGATACTAAGAAGTTTTGGGCTTTGGTTTCGAACTCCATTCGAAAGAGGGAGGTCATTCACAGCCCAATTTCAGTTAATAAATGGCACGATTACTTTCTGTCAATTTTCTACAAGGATGGAGAAATCTCAGCAGAAGACCCTGCCCTAAATCTGGTTAACTGCCCTGACTGGCCCCCAGTTCAGACTGAGGAGGTCGAATCTCTTATTGAAAATCTAAAACTTGGGAAGGCTGCTGGGCCCCAATGCAATCCCTCCTGAACTGCTCAAGGCATTCCCAGATAGGCTGCTCTGTTCACAGAAATTGACAGGACTGGAATTATGCCAGAGGCCTGGACAAATGCAATACTGGTCCCAATATTTAAAAAGGGAGATTGTCGATCACCAGGCAACTATAGGCCCAACAGTCTTTTGTCCATAGCTGGAAAGCTCTATGCAGGACATCTAGTCAATAAACTTAGAGTTCGGCTGACAGAACGTCAAATTTTCGGGCCAGAACAAGCTGGATTTTCCCAACGGAAATCTGTCCTAGATCACTGCCCAATTCTCAGTCATCTTGCTAGTAAATACAAGAAAGCACAGGGTTCCAAACTATTTGCGACCTTTTTGGATCTCAAGGATGCTTTTGACTCTGTTCCAAGAGATTTGCTTTGGAGAAAACTCATAGTTTATGGGATCGATTGGAGATTGTTAGCCTTGATTAAAAATCTACACCAAAATACAACTTGCCAGGTAAGATGCCCTCATGATGGGGTTCTAACTCCAAAAATTCCGATTAATGTGGGGGTAAAATAGGGATGCATCTTAGCTCCATTGTTGTTCAATCTTTTTTTGAATGATCTGGCTCCTTTTCTGGAGGAAATGGACGGACATTGTCCAAGACTTGGGTTTACTCACGGGCCTCTGCTTTTATATGCGGATGACGCAGTCCTGCTTTCCCTCACATGGATCGACATGAAAATAGTCCTTTCGCACTTCTGTGATTATTGTGAACAAAATAGGCTGGTGTTGAACTTCAAGAAATCAAAAATGGTATTTTCAGGGGCGTGGAAACCCTTAAATTGGAGAATAAAAAGTAATCAGATTGTACAGGTTAAAGATTTCCGATATCTTGGAATCTATTTCAATCACAGAGTTAGTTGGGTCCCACATAGGAAGGAAATGATTAAATCTGCAAACTGTAACATGCCAGGGCTTACACATTTCTATTTTACTAAAGGCAACCAATACACTCTGGCTGCAATTAAAGTATTTAATCATAAACTTAGTGCAGGAGTGTTCTACAGAGCTCCCATTTGGATAACGGCCTTTAATAAGGATGTGGAAATAATTCAGTCTAACTTTCTTTGTAAGATTTTGGGCCTACCCTTTTGCGTGCCATATGCAGCCATGTGTATAGAAACAAACCAAAGACTCCTTGAAACTAGAGTATGGATTATTGCCATTAAATTTTGGTTACACCTATTTTTTAAAGGAGACAACAATGATCTGATTGCTCATATGTCTTCTACGTGGCTTTGTCATATAGAATAAAAATCAATTCAATTGGGCTTAAAATTGGAGATCTATATCTGTACACAGAAAAGTCAGCCTTTAGATTGATCAGGCAAAGACTGGTTGACATTGAGAGGCAGGTTCTTGAGAGCCGTGCAAAAAGTAGATGCTCACCCCTTAATTTGGGGCCTTTACCTTTTGGGCATAGGGCTGAATATCTAACTTGTTTAACGAACCCGGGGCAACAAAGAGCATATATGTTAGCAAGGTTTAATATGTTGCCATCAGCAGTATTATATGGACACTCTCACTTGGATCTTGCTGGGGGCAGTCTCGGACTTCCACCCACTTGCCACTGCACATGGGGAGTCACACACACACACAAAACCTTTATTGGCATGAAAGCACAAAATATTATGGAAAGCATGGGAAGTCCGAGTCAGGCCCCTTGCCATGAGCCCCTCTTCAGGGTGCTCATTAGAGTTCGGGAGCGCCCAAACTCCTCTTGAGAATCTAGTGATCGGTTGGCTTCATGGGAGCAAGTCCTGGAGCTGACCGTTCTCATCATGCTGAAAACCGGTAGTCAAGAGGTGCCGGAACTCTTAAGAGGGAAATGAAGTTGTCTTTCTTCTTCTTTTTTTAAAAAAGTTTAATACTCATTTCATACCACAATCTATATGCCTTTTAAAATTGCAGGCACAAAAACATTGCAAGTCAGAGCAAGTAAAATTCAAAAACACAATTTTCCATAATGCCGGCAATAAAACACTCACTGGCAGGGGGAAGAGCACAGGGGGGAAAGGAAGACAGCAAAATCAAATAGTTCCTGGCAGAGAAGACAGCTTATTGGGAAATGAAGTTTTCAATGTGTACACTGAAAACTCATGAACTTTTAAACATTTTAAAAATAATTTTGTGCAAGAGGTTCCAGAACTCTGTTCCAGTGTGTTCCCCCAGAAACTCAGCTACAGCTATATTCTCATGGTTGTCATTTGTTGCAGAAAAATCAAATTAAACGTCTGTAAAACTACATGGATCCATTCATCTAGAAAATAGTTATGACTGAGATTCCACTTGGAAGTATTTATTCACTGGATACTAGTTTGTTCATCATTATATAATTTAATTCCCTTTACCCAATAGCTTCAGGATTTAAAAATTTAAACATTTGTTTAATTTTCACTTCACATAGCTCTTACACATAAGCCCCACTCTTTAAAAAGCTTGTGATATTTTTTTGTTATTGCTGCACAAATTATTTGCAGCTGGATTAATTTATGCCAGACAATACACTTAATGGTAATTGTAAGTTTATGGTTAAGGTAGTTTACAGTGATTCGGTTAATTTATGCTGTACTGGTAATATTATGATAATTTTTTTAAAAAACAGCTGCTGTGAATTGCTTGATGCATGTAAGGTCTTCCTTTTTCACAGTGGAATTCATATACTATTTGCTTTACACCTGATAGCATCCTCATTAGTGTGCATTCATTTATATTAGCCTTGCCACATTAGAAAACTAGATGTATGCAACGCGGGTATATACAGTTATTCCCCCACACACACACTTTGCAGCTGTGTTAAAGCACCAGATGTATTAACTATGACTAATTTAAGCACTGGCATATACTAAATAGCACCCATTATTTCAAAGATCAAACCTAGCATTCTCACTTTCTCCTAATAATCTTCACTGCATCCAACATTTAATCTGGGTTGGGGGAAAAGAAAGAGCAGTTTCTTGAATCATCTCTGGAATTGAAACACACACATATTAAAAGTAAGTAACAAAGTTACAGTGAGCCAGATGCATAGCTAACTGTTTTTACCGAAGTGAAGCCTGTATTTTTGAGCTATCCTACAGAGGCTTGAATCTCTAGCAAACAGCTGGTTGGTGCTGCTCTGATCTGAACAAGTCCAATTGTTTTCTCCCAAGAGGGCAGCTGGAAATCCCAAGATCACTTAGGAGCCTGGTTATCCAGCATACAATATCAGTGTGAAGGTTTTTGACTACCCAAGTGAACAGGCTTGAGGGAGCTGGTATTATGAATTCTTGAGGGAAGCTTCACTTATACCACTTTTCAATCCAGCAGAGCAACAGCCCTTTTAAAAAATTTTCACTACAGCTGTTATCCAAGGATCTCACAGCACCTTACAAACTTTCATAAAGCTCTGACTGAAAGCTTTTGGGAATAGGAAGAAAAAGCATCTTTTATGGCTCGGTCCAGGGGTGCAAAAGGCACTTATCTGGGGATGCAGGCTTCAGACATACTAAGGCAGGAGTAGAACTAAGTAGTCTTGTTGCTGTCTGCATCAAATCATGGTGTTAATATAACAACAAAACAAATGCCTTATAGGGTCACACCAGCAGTCTGTCTCTTCTCTGACAAGTACAAAATATTGCAGTCAAAGTGTGAAACTTCACAAGGCAATTATTCCATCCCTTGTTGTTCACTTTGAAGTTGTAATCATGAATCCTGGCTCTCCAGGGCGCAGTCCTGAAACCAAGGATATTGCAAAACTATGTTTTGGATTTCTGGAAGCGTTTCTTACTAAGTGAGACAAAAGATGAGCAATCAGTCCTCTGTTTAGATTGCAATTTGATCATAAATTGTGAGCAGCTCTCTTGAAACTGTATAAGAGTTTGCTTTTTTTAGTGTTCAAAATCGTTTTCCAAGCATGTTTTGCCCATGCACATTCTCTCACTACTTTCTCTGTTGATTTCCTTTGTCTCTCATCTATTGAAATTAATGAGATGTTTCTGTCCTGCAGTTATATGAGGGTTGGGACATCTGTGAATTGTCATTTTGTTTTGCCTTGCTTGTTTGCCTGACTGTCTCAGTGTGCATTCATGAGGACATTCTGGTCCAGATTGGGGATACTGACATCTTTGACATCAACACGATTTCCAGGTGAACTTACCTTGATTGAATTGCTTCGCTTACATGCAAAGCATGCTGCTGATTGTATAGATTTTATTTTTTAAATTGAAATGTGTCTTCAACAGTGTTCCAGTCAGCTTGCTTCTGCGTATTAGCCAAGTGCATTATAAAATGATGGCCAGATCATGTCTTGGTCATTAGCATTTGTATATGCAATTTGTATTGCAGCTTTCAGTTGTTTTTGTGAAGATTGTGAACCTCATCTTCTCAGTCACTGGAGAAGAGGCACATCTCCTTCAAGGCTAGCTTCAGACCGCCAGCCGAGCAAATAGCAGGGTGCTTAATGTATTGCTCAGATTAGAGGGTACAATAATTTGCAACATACAAAATACAAAATTGCTACTACTACAGTTACTCAACCTATCCTACCCCACAAAAATTTCACCGAAATTGATTGCCAGAATCGTCAGTATCGGCCAGTCAGTAAATAAAGGCCTTCCCACCCATCCTTTATTTTAATTTTATTTTATTTCCTAACACTAAATTAATTTAGACAATAATAGCAACCACAGTATTATATTACAAATGGGTTTGGACAAATCCTTCTTGCTAAACAATAATCCAAACTTGACCAACAACAGCACCTAACTCTTAGCTCCCTACAATTAATTAATTCAAACCCACTAGCACACTTATTCCCTCAAATAATTAATTAATTGTTAATATTAATACCCCATTCACTTAGGGCTGACTACTCAACCACTTCTAAAGTAGTAGCAGCTAATAGAAGCAATCAACTGCATCGATGGACTCCGTTGCAAGCATTATAGTAGTCCCAAGTCTTCTCATTCCACATGCTAGTTTACCAGAGGTTCTTGTTATTGGCTCTCTGCGGTTCTCCCCTGGGCTTCAGTCACTCTTGCCCCTGACCTGTCCTTGTCTTCTTAAATGCCCAGGCCCTATCATTGTCATCACGGGGCAGCAGGGTGATCGCCACCTCAAAGCCCCATCAGCCGGGAAGAGATGTCACAAACCGACTGGGGATGCTGCAATCAGGGTAACTGATAATATTATTGTTTGGCTTTCCTTTCATTAGAGGCTTTGCAAAGCTTCCTTAGCTCAGTTTGATCTTTAAAAAAAGCTTTTCCCTTCACTAAATCTGTATTTCTTGTACGATTATATAGGTCATTTGTTTGATAGGAACTGCAGAGTTTCATTGATTTCACTGGAAATGAACTCCTTGGAAACATAGGGTTTGGTTCAGGGTGGAGGCCTCTCTTTCATCACTACTTTTTTGCAACAGTCAAAAGCTCTTGTGTCTCTTGTTCTGAGCAGTGTTTTAGAATAAGAAATCAGAACTATAATACTTCCATTAATTGGGTGGTATGTTACATAAATAAAGCTAAGGAGACATTGATTTCTGACCTCACTAGCAAATGAGATGACACCTGGAGGCATCAACTTTGATAGCTACCATAACTTTGCTCTTATAAAAGCGTAAAAGTGTTGTTCATAGCTGTAAAACTGTCCAGAGTTTGATTCAGTTACTTCCTTAAAGCAATGAATCCTATCAACTGACTATAGGACACATGAAGCATTTGTTCTTAATCCTCTAATCATTAATTTCATTTTATGAGATCTTTTTCTCATATATTGAGACAGAATGAGGCAGAGAAAAAAGGATGAGGTAATCAGTTCTCCGTTATGCTCTTAAGAGGTGACATTCTGTGGAGGAGATAGTGGCTTGATGCTGATAGTGGCATTATGTTTCAAGGAACAGCAACGGCAGGTTAACCTTTCCGTATCAAAGTCTTTCAGGTAGTGGCATTTGTCTCTTACCCATATACTTCCATTTCCATCTCAGCTGCATGACTTTTGGGTAGGCATGATTTTGAATTTCTTATCCCTGCTGTTTTCACCCCTAAACTCACCAGTTTAATTTCACTTCTCCCTTGTGCAAACTGAATGCACAATTCTTTATTTCTACAGCATTTTGTTTAATCGCACCAAATTCTTTCTACTGTATTAATTGTGACAATTCTCTTACTTGAAATTTCGATGCCAAATTAAATCTTTTGCTGGACAAGTAATTTCTTTGTCCTGAGAAGTGTTGAGACTTATTGGGAATTGAGCAAGACTTCATAATATCCTTTTTAAAAAATTGTATGACAGCGTTTTCTCCTACCTTTTACTGGCAACACCTATGGGAAATTAGAGATGAAGAGTTAACCACATTCCTTCTAAGGAAATGGTGGTATTGAATAGGAATTGCTGCTGGTGATCAAAAATGCAACAAGGGAATAGCTTTGTCTTCTTAGTCTCCAATTAATTATTATACCTCATTCACATGAAAAGCTTAAATTGGCATTTATAGCAATGCCCCTGTAATGATTTCAGAATAAATCAGCAGAAATCAGCTGATACAGTAGTTTAACTTGATATGCATTTGGTATATTAACATAAATTATCACTTCATATTTGTTTTTCCTCTCAAACAGTAGAACTACCTGTTCAGCCCTCAGAACAAGGAAGGCTACAAAATAAGTAGATCTAAATCCAAATTAATATTAATAATTGTGAGAAAATTATGACCACCATAACTGCAAATTAGTGTATTTTACTTTGAAATTTGCCTCAAATAAATCAGCAGGTTCTAAACTTCACATTTAAGCAGCAGATGATTGTCCATTCATCCCCTGAAATTAAGATGCCAGACCAAAATTCAGCTTGAACAGATCTTTATTTACTAACAGCTGATTTGTGCATTAACTACCCCCTCTCTTTTGTGTGTTCCCTATCTACTAAATGACCAGAGAGTGTGCCAGTGCTATGGACAATCCTACTGTGCCTTGAAGTTTTGAGGAACATACTAGACATGCTCATTTTAAAAGAGTTAGGTTTAAGTCCATGGATCCCATGTCTGTTTTCAAATGTCTGTTTAAAACTAAAGAAAATCCCATTGTGGCTCACAATGCTGCTGCAGGGGAGAGCTCCTCCCACCCCCATGTGGAGCAGCAAACTCCACCCAGCACTGTTTCGGCATGGAAAACAGCTGAGGGGAGGCAGGAGCCCATAATAATTTTCTGAAGCCCAACAGGCTCTTGTTTATCTTTTAAAAAGATGTTCCCTGCAGCTGCTGCTAGTTAAAAAACAACAACTGTGCATCTAGTTTGTGAGTGGCATTGCAGCTATGCCTTGTTTTCCCCTGCCTGAGCAAGAAGCAATGCAATGCTTTGCCAAGAGAAGCTGAATGCCCAGTGTCATGCCCTGAAGATGTAAGGTGCCCTGAAGTGCACCAGAGAGTCCCTTGGACACTCACAGTTGCTTGTTTTCCCAGGGAAGAAAGCCATAAAACTCACCAGGAGGTCAGAAAGCAGAGATGTATTTCCTCAGAAAAATAACCATTTCCTCTACCTTCCAGAGAAGGCAAGATCAATTGCCTCCACAGTTGGAATAACAAGACAGACAACAGTTTGGAAGTAAACAAGGGCCACTTTATTAACTATTTAACATAACATTGCGGCAAGGGACCAGCTAAGCAAGCACGAAACAGGCAAAGCAGGCATCATTCCTCTGATGCCTCCTTGCCCTTTTCTCAGACAGGTCACCCAGCTCCAGTCTTGAGCCATCGGCTGGCTTGCGACTGGCAGCCCAGCAAACTGGTTGCCACCTAGGAGTGCCTACCCCTGAAGCCTTCCAACTTGCAGGGAGGAACATACCCAAAGAGGTTCCCAGAGGAGGTGATCACCATTCCACACCCTGGACCTGAAAATCTGAAGACCTGATGACCCCCTGTTCCCTAATGGGGAAAAGGCCGTAAGGTGCTCACCGGTTCTGGTTTCTTGCCCACATCAACCTGTCACAGTCAAGACCAAGCCTCTGCTTTGGTCTTTGCTTCCACTAAAAGGCCAAGGCTGAGCTAACTCCTTGCTGCAAGTCCTACAAAAAGAACCCGTTGTCCTTGTTAGATAGGTGCACCCCACCAGCCCTATACAGGTCTTGGAACTCGACCCGTATACTGGGATGTGGCAGTAATTGCCGTAGACCACCGTCTATAGACTTTCTCCTCTGGCGGTTGGCTTCACACCTTGCAGGGTCTCCCCAATTGCACCATACCTGACGGGGCGGAGTAGCCACCCCGACTATCTGCATTCTGGGCCAACTTGCTCTTATCCATCGCAAGAGTGGCCTCCGCTTGCAACACCAGGGCCTTACCTGTCATGGTGAGGCAGAGTAACCGACCAGACTATCTGCACTCCAGGCCACCTTGCTCTTATCATCACAAGGTCAGCCTCCACTTGTAGCACCATGGCCTTGTTCTTCATGGCGAAGCAGAATAGCCGACCAGACTATCTGCCCTCTAGGCCACCTTGCTCTTATCATCAAAAGGTCAGTCTCCACATGTAGCACCGTGTCTTTGTCATTCATGGCGAAGCAGAATAGCCAACCAGACTATCTGCACTCCAGGTCACCTTGCTCTTATCATCGCAAGGCCTGCCTCCGCTTTCAGCACCAGGGTGCAGCACTTGGAAAAGAACTTAATAACTTAAACATAACATTAAACATTCCAATCCTGCACATATCCCTCATAGCTTTTTGTAGCCTTCGCCCTCAGCCCACATAGCTGGATATTGAGAGGTGTGGGATGTACACCCTGGGTTGATTGGGAGATTACGGTTCACCTTCCCACAT
Organism: Gekko japonicus; assembly: GCF_001447785.1. Taxonomy (NCBI): domain Eukaryota; kingdom Metazoa; phylum Chordata; class Lepidosauria; order Squamata; family Gekkonidae; genus Gekko; species Gekko japonicus. The sequence continues at coordinate 622,172 of NW_015160233.1, forward strand.
GGGAGTGAGTGCCCTAAATCTGGATTGGGTAAGAGGCTTCTTACCAGCAAAGGCAGGAAGGGTCTTTTTTCAAATGTGGGAAGCTGGATTCCCCTGAATGGAGCAGGTGGTAGTCCGGATCACTGTTCCTTCTAGGGTTCATTCCGTGTGCTGGGTGCACTAATTTTTAGGTGGCAGTGCATGGATTTTCACCTCAGCCCAGGGAAGCCCAGCTCAGCTGCTGGCCACATGTGTGGCTGGCCCACCACCTCATATGGCCCTGGGCAGCAGCTGGCTTCCATCCGGGCAGCTGAGGCCAGGCAGCAGGGGCAGCTCCTCCTTGCTGAGCACTAGCCAACCCACCTGCTGGCACATCAGAAGAAGGCCACGTGGATACAGCCTGGGAAAATGGGGGCCCTGATTCACCTGCAGCTGCGCAGCAGCAATAGCAGGAAAACCTGGTCCTCCCCTTTCCCTGGTGGGCCTATGATGGGTCCTGAACTGGGCCCAGGGATGAGGAAGTGGAGGGGCCACCAGGGGGAAGCATACTGCACTGCCAGGCCAGCTCACCTGGCCATGTGGAATAGCTTGGTCTGTTTCATTTCCCGGCAGCCACTTTCTCCCACGCAGAAGAGGATGGAAAGGCAGGCTGAGCCTTGGGTGGCCTGGACTCTCTGGAACCCTACTCTCACTTACTGGGAGGGGGGAGGGGAGCCGGGGTGGCTCACTCATGGCTCAGCCTGCCCTTCCAGCCTATTCCCCATTTCAGGGCATATTGCTGCATTCATTGTCGCAGTGCCACTCACCCCGAGGTCCTGGCTCTTCCCTGTCGGTTCATCTTGCTGCCTGGCCTCCTTCTGCACTCTAGGTAAGCATGCATTAAGTGCATAAGGTTTAAAACAGGGGGAGGGGGAGGAGGAGGAGGAGGAAGGAATGAGGGAGGAAGAGAGACAGGAAAGGGCAGCTTTCTTTCCACCTCTCCATTCTCTCCTTCCTTCCTTCCTTCCTTCCTTCCTTCCTTCCTTCCTTCCTTCCTTCCTTCCTTCCTTCCAAAAATGTAGGCTTGCTCTCAACTTTAATCCTAGTAGGTCTTTTGGCTCATGAAGTAGAATTTTGGTTCACAAGACTCCACAGCTTAGGGGGAACATTAGGTCAGACGTGCATTTATTCCACAGACATTCATGGGGGAGCAGGGGTAAATCTTCTGTATTATTAAGTGTAGTTTAGTGTTATATTTTCTTCCTCTTTTCATTAGATCTGTCACCCAGCATGATAGTATTTTTCCTCTCTTATGCTTTTCCTGTGTTTTTCCTGTTTAAGAGAGCAGACTGTGATTCAGCTCCTCCTTGCACATTTTAGGCACAAGCAGACACTCAGAAGCAAGCACAGGGGGAAAGGCTGAAGTAATCCGGAAACTCTGCCCTTTGCCCATGCTCACAGGCAGCCTTTACTAATGTTTCTTAAGTCACTGGTTTAGATTTAGATTTTAACTTGGGGTTGTGGCACGAAGAAGAGGAACATGCTTTACAAGCATATGAACAACACTACACATGTAAACACACAAAGACCCAGGGTGGGTTTATGACATCCACCACCATCCCCCATGCATTAGACTTGTGATTCTAACAGATTGCTACTTGAGCACTAGCAACCAGTGGGAACACTGAAAATAGGATGTGACAGACTGTACTTTTAGAAAGCTTAGAAGTGTTGTACAAATAGAGTAAAGGACTGTGAAGAGTTAATTCTTCACAGAAACAGAGAGCCTTGAGTGATAGGCTGCTCCAAGAAATCTGGTTGGTTAGCATCAGCTGAGCAGAGGAAGACTTGAGAGCTGCATGCAGAGGAGATAGATTTCTGCCTTGACTGAGTTGGGTACGGACAGTCTGATTTCAGTTCTAGCTGAGAAGAGTTGAGTACTAACAGTTTTGGAATTCACCCCTGACTGAGAGCAGGTTAACACAGACAGGAGAACTGGGGAAAACGGGCAAGGACGAGTGTGCAGTTAGACGGAGACTTCCATTTGGGCCAAGGGAAGGGGATAGATCTTCTAGACAAGAAGTAATTTCCCTACCCAGTCTAAATAGGGTGATAGCTCTGAAAAGATAAGATGTGATCTGACGTCATTGGTGTTCCCTTCAGAATTTAAAGATATTATGTTCAAAACATTGTTTTTGCTGTTTCAAATTGAAATTAAATTACAGCTTTATAAAAGAACAGATAGAGTGCCTGAAGAACTATGGACAGAGGTTCGTGACATCGTACAGGAGGCAGCAATCACCACCATCCCAAAGAAAAAGAAATGCAAGAAAGCAAAGTGGCTGTCTCATGAGGCTTTACAAATAGCAGAGGAAAGAAGGAAAGCGAAAGGCAAAGGCGAAAAGGAAAGATTTACCCAACTGAACGCAGATTTCCAGAGAACAGCAAGGAGAGATAAGGAGGCCTTCCTGAATGAACAGTGCAAAGTAATAGAAGAAAACAATAGAATGGGAAGGACTAGAGATCTCTTCAAGAAAATTGGAGAAATCAAGGGAGCGTTCCATGCAAAGATGGCCATGATAAAGGACAAAAACGGTAGGGACCTAACAGAAGCAGAAGAGATTAGGAAAAGATGGCAAGAATACACAGAAGAACTATACAAGAAAGACCTCGATGTCCTTGACAACCACGACGGTATAATCACTGACCTCGAGCCAGACATCCTGGAATGTGAAGTTAAATGGGCCTTAGAAAGCATTACTAACAACAAAGCTAGTGGAGGTGATGGTATCCCAGCTGAGCTATTCAAAGTCTTAGAAGAGGATGCTGTTAAAGTTCTGCACTCCATTTGCCAGCAAATTTGGAAAACGCAACAGTGGCCACAGGATTGGAAAAGATCAGTATACATTCCAATCCCAAAGAAGGGCAATGCCAAGGAATGTTCAAACTATCGCACAATTGCACTCATATCACACGCTAGCAAGGTCATGCTCAAGATCCTACAAGCTAGGCTTCAACAGTACGTGGATAGAGAACTACCAGAAGTACAAGCTGGGTTTCGAAGAGGTAGAGGAACTAGAGATCAAATTGCCAACATTCGCTGGATTATGGAGAAAGCAAGAGAGTACCAGAAAAATATCTACTTCTGCTTCATTGACTATGCTAAAGCTTTTGACTGTGTGGATCACAACAAACTATGGCAGGTCCTTAAAGAGATGGGAGTACCAGACCACCTCACATGTCTCTTGAGAAACCTGTATAAGGGCCAAGAAGCGACAGTTAGAACCGGATACGGAACAACTGATTGGTTCAGCATAGGAAAAGGAGTACGACAAGGATGTATACTGTCACCTTGCTTATTTAATATATATGCAGAGTACATCATGCGAAATGCTGGCCTGGATGAATCACAAGCGGGAATTAAGATTGCTGGGGAAAAGATCAACAACCTCAGATATGCAGATGATACCACTCTAATGGCTGAAAGTGAAAAGGATCTAAAGAGCCTCTTGCTCAGAGTAAAAGAGGAGAGCGCAAAAGTGGGCTTGAAGCTCAACATCAAAAAAACTAAGATCATGGCATCCGGCCCCATCACTCCTTGGCAAATAGAAGGGGAAGTCGTGGAAGTAGTGACAGACTTCACGTTCCTGGGATCCCAGATCACCGCAGACTGTGACTGCAGCCATGAAATTAAAAGACGCCTGCTCCTTGGGAGGAAAGCGATGGCGAACCTAAACAGCATGATAAAAAGTAGAGACATCACCCTGCCAACAAAAGTCCGCATGGTCAAAGCAATGGTATTCCCAGTAGTCATGTATGGCTGCGAGAGCTGGACTATAAGGAAGGCCGAGCGCCGAAGAATAGATTCTTTTGAACTATGGTGCTGGAGAAGACTCTTGAGAGTCCCTTGGACTGCAAGAAGAACAAATCAGTCAATCCTCAAAGAAATCAACCCTGACTGTTCCCTGGAAGGCCAGATAATGAAACTGAAGCTCAAATACTTTGGCCACCAAATGAGAAGGGAGCACTCACTGGAGAAGACCCTGATGCTGGGAAAGATTGAAGGTCAAAGAAGACGGGGACGGCAAAGGATGAGATGGTTAGACAGTGTCATTTGTCTAGTTGCTATCTTTAAGGCATTCATCATTTTATAATCCTCCTCTATCTTTTGATCTGGTGGGCGATAACAAACTCCCAGTGTTAAGTTTCCTTTTGGCCCCCCTATTTCAACCCATAGAACTTCCAGAAGCGAATCCAATTCACTTAGCCTCTCAATCTTTCTAGACTTTATACCCTCTCTGACATACAGAGCTACCCCACCTCCAACCCTTCCCCCCCTATCCTTCCGATATAATATATAACCGGGAATCACTGTGTCCCACTGATTTTCCTCATCCCACCAAGTTTCAGAAATACCCACAATGTCTATTTTTCCCTCCGACACCAAGCACTCCAACTCCCCGATTTTACCTCGGACACTTCTAGCATTTGTATAGAAACAGCTGTAATTTCCCTTACAAGTTAAGCCTGCATCCTTCCTCTTGCTATCTCGAGTCGTTGTCCGGCAGTCCATGTCACCAGCCATGGCCTCTGTGGACAATTTCAATCCACCTCCCTGTAGAAAAGCAACCGGTACCCCCTCACCTCTCTCAGATGAGCCAACCCGAACCAGAGACTTTTCATCTCCTGTCGGCTTTCCCCCAATATTCAGTTTAAAAGCTGCTCTGCCACCTTTTTGATTTTAAGTGCCAGCAGCCTGGTTCCTTCTCGGGACAAGTGGAGACCGTCTCGCCTGTACAGCTCCCTCTTGTTCCAAAAAGTATCCCAGTGCCTAACAAACCTGAACCCTTCCCCCCTACACCATCGTCTCATCCACGCATTGAGACTCCTGATCTCTGCCTGTCTCTCCGGCCCTGCGCGTGGAACAGGTAGCACTTCTGAGAAGGCTACCTTGGAGGTCCTGGACCTAAGTTTCCTGCCCAGCATCCTAAATTTCTCCTCCAGGACCTCACGACTGCATTTCCCCACATCGTTGGTGCCGACATGCACCACGACCACTGGCTCCTCCCCAGCACTATCTACCAGCCTATCTAAAACACGCGTAATGTCCGCTACCTTCGCACCAGGCAGGCAAGTCACCATACGGTCAGTACGCGGGTTCGCCACCCAGCTGTCTACCTGCCTAAGGATCGAATCACCCACTACCAAGAGCCCCCCTCCCACCCTGCTCAGGGATGGTTCCTTGGTGCAAAAGGAGAGCCGCTCACCAGCTGGGGAAGAGGTCCCTTCTTCAGAGGACGGAGCCAACTTCAGAGGACGGTGGAAGACCGGAGGGCCTGGCGGGAGCTGGTCCATGGGGTCGCGAAGAGTCGGACTCGACTGTGCGACTGAACAACAACAACAACAAAAGAACAAAATAGTTATGAGCTATTCAATATGCAATAGTGGAGGGATGAATCTACTCAAAAGAAACATTGTTCCTTACCTGAAAGTGTATTTTCAGGTTCTGTGTATTTGGTAGATATGTGCATGGAAGTTTATTTTTAGGGCTGTGCATTCCAGAATTATCAAGCAAAAAATATATATGGAAATCACCATTCTGGGTTGTTACCATGCTTTTTTTTTTTTTTTTTTTTTTTGAATGGTTACATAAATCCAGGACCTTTAGGCATTATTTTTAAAAATGCATGTGTTTGTGTGTGTGTGTCTATGTGTGTGTGTGTTTGGGTGCTTACCATCATCAGCAGCAAGTATCTTGTTTTTCTTTGATATTTCAAATTTCCCAGGCAGTAGGATTTCTCCTTTCTAATTGGATCCAATCAGGTGAGTGTCGCCCAGCCTAGGGAAGACAACTCCCAGCCCACTCAAGCTAGGTACAAAGCCCAGCAAAGCTGCAAGTCTGGCTGGCTCCTTCACTTTCTTTCCATCCCCTGTAGGTGTGGGGCCATTCTTTCCTCTCATTTCATAGTTTTCTGCAAGTAGGATGGCTGGGGTCACCTTGTTCAGGGGCCTGTAGAACTGCCCCCCTTCATACTAAATTTCCTGCAATTTTGCTGTAATTTGGTTGAACCTTCCCCCCAACCTCCCAATAGGGTCTGGCTGGCTCCTTCTCCTTTCCACCTTCCTTTGCATGGGAAGGGAGGGTTCCAGGGCCATTTTTTCTCCAAGTTCTCAGCTCTCCAAGTACGTTGGCTGGGGGCACCATGACCAGGGACCTAGGGGGTAATTAGTGGACAGGAAACACTAGCTACCCTGCAATGTTAGTGTCCCAGTAGGGAATAATGAAACCCTAATAATTCTGTATTCTGAAAATAAAAATAAACCTGAATCCTAAAAACAGTAAAAAAAAAAAATCTAATTCTGAAAAAAAAAAGTTTTTTTCTCCCCAGGTGCGTAACCCTATTTGTTTTGCTATTAGTTACTTGGGTTCTTTCATACTTCTTTGTTGTTTCTTTTGATGTTATTGTTTCATTATCATAATTCAATTTTGTTATTATTTTCTACTGGTTCCCACTGGAAGATCCACCCCCTATTTCTTGGATTTCTGCCTTCCTGATTTTCTATTCAACTTGGGAGAATTGTAATATTTTTCTGAGGACAACTACATTGCCAAATTTCAGACAGTTAGAATAACTACCTTCTGAGTCTGCAGTGGCTCAAGTGGCTAAGACGCTGAACTGCAGGCTGTGGAAGGTCGGTAGTTCAGCAGTTCGAGACCCAAGTTGCCGCATGACGGAGTGAGCTCCCATCTCTCGTTCCAGCTCCTGCCAACCTAGCAGTTCGAAAGCAAGAAATTGCAAGTAGATAAATAGGTACCACTTCGGTGGGAAGGTAACAGCATTCCGTGCACCTTGGTGTTTGGTCATGCCGGCCACATGACCACGGAAACGTCTTCAGACAGCGCTGGCTCTTCGGCTTTGAAATGGAGATGAGCACCGCAACCCTAGAGTCGGACTCGACTGGCTTTCGAGCAAGGGAACCTTTACCTTACCTTCTGAGTCAATGAAAGTCCTCACCATGTTCAACATTAATGTCTATGGGAAAACTGATAGGAAATATCCCAAACAGTAACACAGACAACACTACAGCCACTTAGCTTAGAGAACAGTAGCACAAGGAAGAGGCAGACTGACAAGGAAAGGTCATTTGAGGACACAAGGAGGGTAAGGGATCTGGGCAGGCAGTAGGGTTGCCAGCCCCCAGGTCCAAGTAGGGGAGCCCCTGCTTTTGGGGCTTCTCCCCACTGTGGACCAGCTGACCAGCAGGGAAAATTGTGCCCCTAGACAGGGATTTCACTGTGTGGCATCCCTGACATGATGATGTCACCCAGAAGTGATGTCATACCTCAGGGACAAGTAATATATGAGAGACCTCCTCATTGATACAAGATCAGAGTTATAGAAACAACCAGGGAAACGTTTTGTATATAATGCAATAGATAATATATTGAAATTTTATAAAACGTGTAAATTAATTTTTAAAGTGCTTAATTCATAAATTCATAAAATACCACCTATTAATTCACACATAAGAATCTAAATATTATAAACAGATCACAATACATTAAGAGAATTACAATACATCAATATATTAACAAAGCTTCCGGCTTGAGTCTTCATTTCGCTCCTAAACTTTCTCAGAAGTAAATTCTCTTATTCAGCATTTTGCTACAAGACAAACATTACAAGCACATATTACAAGAAGGTGTCAAGAGGAAATATCAATTGTTATACTGAAATAATTTGAGTTGGAATTTCTTGTGTACCATTTAGTGAGTGTCAACTATTATTTTCCAAGGGTTTTTTCTCTCTGCTTATCAAAGCTTATGTTCCTGAAATAAAATTATTTTATAAGTATGTTTTGAATTCCTTTTAAATGTTTTTTTAAATAATAAAGAGATATGAACTCACCAAATAGGAAACATCAACCTTCATACCAGGCTCCAGTCCAGTCAGCTGCATGCTATGAAATGCTAGAATGCCTTAACATTTTAGTGTGTGCTCCAGCTATATATATTTAAAGGAAACCTAACATTTAAAGGAAACCTAACCTTTTTTGCTGCATTTATCTTAATCCTAAAGGTAAATCTTTTTAATAAAGATCCAAAAGTTTAATAGTAAAGAATTCTTATTACAAGAAACATAAAAGGTCCATGTCTCCATTCAAAACCCCAGGGACTCAACGTCTGTTGTCGATGAATCCAGTATGCTTCCCATTTTAGTAAAGACTTTTTAGTGTCCACTATATTGTATATATTTTGGTTTAAAACTTCCAATACAACAAAAGTAAAGCTGTTACAGTCATGTCTTTTTTCCAGAAAGTGTGGGACCAGTGGGGAATCTTCATGCACTAAACGTACGCGAGATTTATGCTCAGTTATTCACGTTCTAACAGCTGTCATTGAACACCCAATATATTTATTTATTTATTTATTATTAAATTTATACCCCGCCCTTCCCCGTGGGGCTCAGGGCGGCTTACAAGGCAAGAAATAAAACTTGCTAATAAAACATCAACACCATAGTACAATTAAAACATCATGTACAATTTAAAAACCCATTTAAAACATTAAAGTGCTCAAAAACTATATAATTTTAAACAAGGACATTTTATCGGATATACTATTTTTTTTAGTCGCACAACTAGTCAAACACTTTAATTTTATGTGTATTTTTAAATCTGGGAAATCCAGGCTGTTTCAAGCCCTTGCGGACATACAGAACACATGCCGCAACGCCGATGACCACTTGACACTAAAGTTGTCTCTATTCGAGGGCTATAGTCTGCTCTAATTATTAGATCCCGAATACTTTTGGTTTTTCTATATCCCACTTGTATGCCAATGTTTCATTATGATTTTTTTGATGTTCTCTGCCAGTGGTGTGTATTCCAGAGCCCATGTGATTTGATCCATCCTGGATGGGTTTTCAGTCTCCTTTAAGAGACTAGTCCGAGGTTTTTCACCTGTTTTTAATATAGCGTTCCTATATTAGTCTGGATAACCCCGATTTACAAATTGTGTTTGCAATCTCCTCTGTTCCTGTTCATAGTGTATATTGTTAGTACAGTTTCTTTTTGTCCGCAAATACTGACCAATAGGCAAATTTTGTTTTAAATGCCTCGCATGATATGATTTATAATGTAAATAAGAATTCTTATCAGTTGGTTTTCGGTATGGTCTAACTGCCAGTTTTCTTGTGGGTGTCCAAGAAGTTAATCTTTTCATGATCCATACTAGATGTAAATTTAATACTAGGATGAAGTTGGTTAAGCCATACTACAAATTTCTCAAAAAGTGTCTGGTCCACAAAAAATAAATCATCCAAAAATCTTTTGTACAGAAAAATATTCTCAAAATATGGATTAATCATAGGGTTAGAAATCCACTGTCTTTCAAAATTAGCCATAAATAAATTAGCAACACTTGAGGCAAAGGAGCTGCCCATAGCAACTCATCTGATTTGCAAATAGAAATCATCCTGAAATCTAAAATAACTTTTATCACAAATAATATCAGATAAATCCATAAGAAAATGTGTGGGTGGAATATTATCTAATCTTCTTTCTAAAGTGGTAAGTATGCATTCACGAGCCTCATTGTGTGGAATATTCGTATATAGCGATGTTACATCCAGAGTCACCAAAATACTATTTTGCTTCTTTTTTTAAAAAAAAATGAATGAATTGCTTTGACTCTCTTTATTTTTTCTGTTAGAAGAGTAATCTGATCTAAGGATTTTCCTCTACTTGGTTGGACAAAAGACGGGCCAGCTCCTGTAAATTGCCAGCTACCAATGCATAGTTATCAGAAAAACTGAGAGTTGTCTGTAGCACCTAAATTCGTCCAAATTACTTTTAGTGCTAATATTTTTGCCACTTTTGCGAATATAACTTCTTTTTGTTTTCTGCACAATACCTTGGACTAAATTTTAATTTGAAACTGTGTGCTTTTGTCCTTTAAATATGGTGGTTTATTCAGTATTAGCACTGAAATAATTTGTCATTGCTGCCTCCAGAGAAGCCACCCAAACCTTGCAGATTTTCTGTCAATTTCATAATGCACATCAAATTGGTTTGGACTAGGGATGTGCATTGGATATACCCAAGCTGACAATATATCAGAAATAAGCTGTTTCAGGTGAGCTACAATCCCAAATTCCAGGAATAATGAAAAATTATCTCCTGGAATTTGGGGAGTATTTCAGGTTTGGGATGCCAGGAGCCAAGAAAAACTGAAAAGATACTGATCCACTTCAAAGGCCAGGTCTACCCACATAGAAAGTAATGGCCCTTTAACATTTAAAAGAAGTGGGGACACCAACTAACAGCTGATTGAATAGTCCTGATCCCTGAGGCTAAGTATACAACCCATAGGAAATAACTGAACCATATGTTCCTCTTAGTGGTAGATGGCCCAGCCTACCCAAAGGAATTATTTCATGTGGGCAGACCTGGTTTCTCTGGTTTCAGAGGCCAAGTGTTTCCATAGAAAATAATGATCCTTTTAACACTTAAAAGGAGGGAAATGCCACTAAACAGCTGTTTGGTGATACCAGCTTCCTCCCCTCCCCCCCGTCCCTTTGTGCTTCTGCTTAGGACAACCGATTTTGCAAGTGAAATAAAGAGGACACCATTCAACAACAAGATTTTTTTCTCAGATCCCCAAGCAAGTAAGAATTTCTTGCTGACAAAACAGTGCTGCAGAAATCACCCAGCTGTTGTGGATGGGATGGGCTTATATACGCACACATATATGGAAAACTTTATTATTAAATGTATATACATAACTGTTTTTACAGAAATTGCAAGTTTGCACCAAAGTGGGAAAGAAATAACAGTAATAAAATAACAAAAGAATTGTCCCCCCCCAATACTAATTTACCTGTCACTAAGTACTTCTGTGCTTACAACACCAGTACCTGTATACCTATAATGAAGTGGCACCTGATTACTTGTTGGAAGAATTTATCTTCCTAAGTGGAGTTGGTAGTTCAAGTGCGTATTTGTAGAACTGAAGGCATGATAGTCACATAGGCTATATTGCAGTAACAGAACACACTTTATAGCTTCCGTGGATCTGTTCCTTTCATCTGTCCACTGAGCATTCATTAAAGAAAATATTATCTCAATATTTGCATTATGTCCTGGAATGCAGAAGAAACATTGTGCCATTTTAAGCAACTCAAAATGCTAGTCTGTGTTGCAACACTTTTGAAAGTATTTAACCCACTTGTCACCAACTGGTGCATATTTGAAGTCTTCATCTATTTGAGAACTTTTAACAAAAGTCTTCAGGTTACGGAACTGGTCAAAACCTTTTACATCATCCACCATCATGTCTCAGTCTCTTAATTATTTTATGCTATGCTGAACATAATCAAATGAAAGGGTATCAGTTCAAGTCATACAATGAAAACAGTCAAAGTCATTCAAAGAAACTGTCCATTCCTGCAAATATTCCAAACACACTTCATACAAGTAAGAAGCTTCTTCCATAAACAGACCAACTTCTTTCTCCAGACCATCTTTCTTTCCTTCGCCTATGATCTCTTTTGTTTTCAGTGAAAGGAAGGCTGCTTCAATTCTGTGTTGCAGCATTTGACAAACTGACTGCAATACAGTGAAAAACTCCAAAATTGATTTTCCTCTCCTTTCTATTTCCTGGATTTTTCTGTGGAATATTGACACTGAGGGATGTAAGTGCTACAGATATACTTCTGATAAATTGTTTTCTAAGAATTTCTTCAATATGGATGGTGGATTGGTTTGAGGCAGGAAAGAAGATTTAACACCAGGAAACATCTGCAGTAACTGTTCTATGGCAGAAAAGAGTGATAGCCATCTTGATCTGCTGTGTGACAATAATTGTCTGTAATTTATATCAGTGAATTCACTGAAACTCTTGAAATTTTCTGTTTTTCCCATCAATAGAGAGAAATAATTGTAAATCTCCATCACGATGCATTATATGTCTACAGACAATGTGTCTGCCCCATACTGTATACAGTTGTGAAGGATGTGTGCTGGACAATCAACTAATGATCTCTTTAAACCATGCTTCAGGGCATGGAAGATATTTTTGTTTCCAGAGCAATTGATTCCTCCAAATTTAGTGTTCATGTAGTCAATTGAGAATGCAACATATTTGTAAGGGGCTATGGTAACACAGCCCACTATTGTTTCCAATTTTTCATTTGGTGTGTGTCTGGAGGTGGCATCTGCACTCCGCACGCACACTTACCAGTAGAGAAGGAGACCGGATAGCCACCAGAGGAGGAAGCAGGTGGTGAAACTCTGGGGAACAGAGAATGGTTGCCAATGCTGCTAGGGTATCCTTCACTCAGTGCAGGAGGGGGACAGGTATGCTCCTCCTCCATTGACCAGTGACAGACTGCAGAGGAAGCCAATGACAGTGGTGAGGAGGAAACAGCAAAGAGGAGCACTGGCAGAAGCTGGCATCCTGGTAGGGAAAGGAGATTGGAGGTTGAGCTAGCAGACCCACCGCACACTGAGGGGAAGGCAGGAGGGTGGAGCCAGAGAGAAGGTACCCCACTGGACATGAGGGAGAGCAACTGGGCTACTATGAGCAGGGGAGAGGGAAAAGGGTGCCCATAAACCCCCTCCCCCTGTGCTATCTGAGGCCAGAGCCGAACCACCTCACTAAAAGTTACACCCTGGAGTACCCGGCCTCACTGAACTTGGATCCAGAACTGCCGGGACCTGACAGCATGCTATTCATCTGTATTAATTTTGATTTAATACCATGAACTTCATGAAAATATTGTATTACAACAGGGAGCAGGCTTTGTAACCCATGGTTGCTGCCATCTATGGGAATAACTAAGCAGAATATTTCATTTAAATCCTGAATTCCATATCAACAGAGTGTGAAGCAAGCACTCTATTGACAATGGCCTCAGCTTTTGTTCTTGCACAGGAAACCTTTTTGCTATGTCTGAATCAGAATATATTATTTTTTTTATTTCTATCCCACCCTCCCCGCTGAGGCAGGTTCAGGGCGGCTTACAGGATATCTATAAAAACACTGAAGTATGTTAAAACATAAAATATACATAAAACGACAGCATATAAAATCATAAGTGCCAGTAGACATGGTGAGTGATGGCAGTATTCTTTCAGCATACAGATGGATCCCTACCCTCATAGTTCGAGTTCTTGCCAGGCTATTAGTTGGTACTGATGGTGGGGGCAGGGACACATATTAAAAGGTGGCCCCTAATCGAAGGCCTGGTGGAAGAGCTCTGTTTTACCAGCCCTGCGGAACTATAAAAGGTCCCACAGGGCCCTGATGTCCTCTGGGAGCCCATTCCACCAGTGTGGGCCCACCACAGAAAAGGCCCTGGCCCTTGTCATGGCTAACCTGGCTTCTTTAGGGCCTGGTAGGGCCAACTGGTTTTTGGACCCCAATCTTAGTGCTTTCTGGGGAACATATGGGAAAAGGCAGTCCCTTAGGTAAGTAGGTCCCTGACCATATAGGGCTTTAAAGGTAAGAACCAGCACCTTGAACCTAATCTGGTATGCTATTGGCAGCCAGTGCAGTGCTTTTAGGGCTGGCAGGGTGTGCTCCCACATGGGAAGACACAGCAACAGCTTCACCACTGCATTCTGCGCAAGCTGCAGCTTCCGGACCTGGGACAAGGGCAGCCCCATGTAGGGAGGATTACAGTAATCCAGTCTTGAGGTGACAATTGCATGGATCACTGTTGCGAGGTCATTGCGTTCAAGGAAGGGAACCAACTGCTTAATCAGCCGCAGATGGTAAAAAGCAGACTTCACAGTGCCTGCTACCTGGGCCTCCATTGTTAAGGAGGCATCCAGGAGCACTCCCAATCTCCTAACCTATGGCGCTGGCACCAACGGCGACCCACCGAAGGTCGGCAGAGGGATCCCTAACCTTGGTCCACTCTGACTCAGGCACAGGACCTCCGTCTTCGTCGTATTAAATTTCAGTCAACTTAGTCTAAGCCAACCAGCCACAGCTTTCAACACTAGGTCCAGATCTCCCGGACGAGAGTCTGACTGGACATCCAACAGCAAATAGAGCTGGGTGTCATCTGCATATTGGCGACAGCCCAGTCCATGTCTCCAAGCTATCTGGGCAAGGGGGCGCATATAGATGTTGAATAACATTGGGGAAAACACCGCTCCTTGATGCACTCCACAGACTAGTGGGTGCCTTCTGGATAGCTGTTCCCCAATGACCACCCTTTGTTCCCAACCCTGAAGGAATGAGGACAGCCACTGCAAGGCAAACCCCTGAATCCCAGTGTTGGTGAGGCAGTGGATCAGTAGTTGATGGTTGACCGTATCAAATGCCACTGTTGGTCTAACAACAGCAACACTGCCATACCGCCTTGATCCAGATGCCTCCAGAAATATTCTGTGAGGCCAACCAGGACCATCTCTGTCCTGTGGCCTGGTCAGAAACCAGACTGGAAGAGGTCTAATGTGGAGGTGTCATCCAAAAAACCCTGCAGCTGAATTGCCACTGCCCTCTCAGTTAATGTTCCCAGGTAAGGCAAATTGGACACTGGCCAGTAGTTAGCTAATTCGGCCGGCTCCAAGGATGGTTCTTTTTAGGAATGGGCAGACCACAGCCTCCTTTAGTGCACTAGGGAAAAGTCCCTCAACAAGGGTCTTGTTGATGATCTCCCTTAGTGTCCCTTGCAACCCATCACAGCCAGCTTTGATCAGTCATGATGGGCACGGATCGAGGTTACAGGTGGTTGGGCGAATGGATGAGAGTAATTTGCCAACCTCCTCTAGGCTGAGTGGACTGAAATAATCCAGAACTTGACCAGAAGATGTGCATGGAGCCTTGAGTTCCGTTACGGTGGGGCTGACTTGAAGATACCACCACAACCACTCACGACCATCTTGTTGTCTGAAAGCACTTTATTACTGTTCTTATTGTTCTTATTGTTACTACTAAGATTTTGTTGTTTTATTGGATTTTATGCGTGGGCTGTTGCCCCTGTAAGCCGCCCTGAGCCCGCTCTGCGGGGAGGGAGGGGTAAAAATGCCTAAATAAATAAATAAATAAATAAAACTGTGGTGGGGAGGTCGTGGTGGAGCGACAAGACTTTATCTGCAAAATAGCTCACAAAAGCCTCTCAGCCAATCTCCAATTCCTTATTATTTGATCTGTCCTGTGAAAGAGTAGTAAGAGACTGAATTGTTCTAAATAATTGGGCTGGGCAAGAGCTCACAGACGCAATCGTGGCTGTGTAATATTCTTTTTTCACAGCTTTGACTGCCATCTCATAGGATCTCATAAACATCCTATAGGATGCTCTTGTAACTCCATCCCGAGTGCATCACCACTGTCTCTCTAGCTGTCTACGCTCCTGCTTAATCTCCCTCAGCTCCTGTGTATACCGTGGAGCGAGTTTTGAGAGGGCAGACAGAGGACGTTGGGGAGCGATTTCATCAATGGCTGCTAATGAGCCACCAGGGGGCATCGGATCCCGCAGAGCCATTTGGAGTTGCATGGGATCCATTTGGCTCTGCGGGTGAGCTAGAATCTGCTCGCTGCCCAAACAGGGCCAGGGTGGCACATTCATGTGGGCCTTCAGGGCATGGTGGCCCAACCATGGAACTGGCGTAGCAGTAACTTGGTCCACTGTAACCCCCGCTGCAAAGATCAAATCGAGTGTGTGCCCCGCTCAGTGAGTGGGAGCCGTTACATATTGGGAGAGCCCTAGCGCTGCCATGGATGACACCAAGTCCATTGCCTGCATGGACGTCACATCATTGGCATGGACATTGAAGTCACCCAAGACAAATAGTCTAGGGTGCTCCAGCACCGAGCCTGATACAGCCTACAGCAGGGATTACAGGCTGTTTGCCGATGCATTGGGCAGTTGGTACACCAGCCAAACAGCCAAGCTCTCCCCGGCTTCCCACACAAAGCCAGCACACTCAATGTCCATGAGCTTCAGTGGCGGGAGGGCTTTGAAGGTGTAATCCTCCCAAATAAACAAAGCCACTCCTCCCCCCTCCCCGCCCCTTAGTCTGAGATTGGTAAAGGACCGAGAACTTGATTTATTTTTGAAGTGCAATCCATAGACCTTTATGGTAGGTTATTTTCTACATGAAAGGAAAATGCTCCTTCACTTTCTATAACTTGGTCTTCTGTTTTTGAATTTTGTTTGATATAGAATTCAATGACCTTTGGGGTATTAAGACAGCTTTGGACTTTTTTCTTGTGCTTGTCACTGTTGTCATGTGCTTCCAAATCATGTCTTCCTTTGTTTGCTACAGACACAAAACAGTTGCATGTAGTGCATTCTGCTAGATTTTCATTTCTGCCAGCACTGAGGCAAGGACATTTTATTTCACATTCATTGGTAAATTTACACTTTTTCTTTTGCATATTCTTGGTCATGAAGAAAAAAATTCAAGGTGCTTCACCTTGCACCTTGTTGGTCTGGATATTCCAAAGGGCTTGTCTCCAGCACAAGGGGTTGCTCACCAGCTGCAGAAGGCAGCAAATGCAATGAAAAACCTCGCAACAAAACTCACTCTCATGCCAAGGGAAATAGCTGTTAGCTAGAGCTCAGAGCTCACCAAACTGACTGAGTCCACACATTCATGGAATAATAAACAAGATAATTTACTTGGATTTGAGATTCAAGATGATTAAATCTTAAAGAGCACATGAATTCAAAGCATTCAGAACAGAAAGTAAAGCCTTTCTTTCTCTCTCCACATAGACAGAATTTTCTAGTTGGGTACCCAAACATTGTATTAAACATGTTTGTCAGGCAATCTTGCCCAAGCTTATTTTCTGCTAGGTCTCTAAAACACATTAACTATTTCCAGTCATGATCTACTGCTGTTGTGCCGCTAACAAGAGCAACACCAGGAATGTCCAGGACCCCTGCAGCTCCTGGCAGTGGGTGGGGACCCTCATCCCTAAAATGTACCAAGAAAAAAATCCCATAACAATAGAGTTCCAAAAATTCAGGATAACAAAAAGCATGCCCTCCAGAAATCGGGATCCAAAATTAATCCAATATCTTTGATGTGCACACCCCTTCTTTGATTCACTGATTTCTGTTGATGTGGCTGCAGATGATAAAAACTGGTGGAATTTTTTAAAATCAAAGTCAAGTCAGTGGGCTTCAGTTTTGTCCCTGCCTGTGACATAGAACACCTACTTGCTCTCTAATAAATGACTGTTATTTTTAAAAAACATAGGTGGAGGCAGATCAAAGTCTACTTTAGGACTAAATATTTTAGCTACACATTTGAATGATAAGACAAATGGTTAATCATTGGTAATAGGGAGATATGAATAAATGAGGATCTTTTATACCAATTGATGTAAGACACCTTTTCTGCCCTTTCAAAAAATTAAAAGTGGTGTCTCTTTGTAGCCAGAAAAGTTTAAGTTGGACACACAAAGACATTTATGTGTACGTTAATCCTACATGAAAGTACTGGAGGCATACATGCCAAGTCATAAAGGTAAGGTCCTAATTCACTTCCCTGTTTTATTTCAACTTAGTTCTCTATTGCCACGAGGCATAAACATTATTGAGTTTTACTACATTCAGTTCATGCTGGTTTCCTATCAAACAGAATATCAGTGGAACACCTCTGCTGAGCTCCCTACATGAAATTGTCCTTCCGAATGTCTCATAATCAGCTGTGAAGTGGCCAGGCATCTGCTGGTGACAAGCAGACATCTTTGATTTATTGGCTAATATCACTGCTTGTTAGTGGATGGTTGAGCAGAAGACTAAAAGTGCATAAAATCAGAGAGAATAAATTATGAAGGCACCAAACTGTGCCATTACAAACCCCTCCCTGTCACAGCTGTGACATCTCACAGGAAATGGAGGATGAGACATGTTTCCTCTTCAAAGGACCATGGCCAATGCCTTCTGATCTCAAACAAAATTAAAAAAAATATAGCAACCCTGCAAGCTGCTTTCCTAAACAGGACACAGATTCTCCATCACAATATTCTGTGCAAGTATTGTTTTATCTTTTTAAAAAACAAAACCAAAATTAGGAGAAGGGAAATGCATTTTTGGTCCTTTGTAAAATAACCATGGTCTTCTTGTTATTTGTAAATAATGCAAACAATATGTAAAACAGTCTGTATTTCTTCAAGTCATGTGGATTTAGCAATTTTTGTTACAACTGAACAGTGGATCCAAGTCTACTTTGAGCAAGCACAATAGCAAAATAAAATATTGCTATATATATATATCAGAACTGTGACACAGAACATTGTTTCAGTTTTCCATCTTTCCTCTGTATTTCAATTTTTCAGCCTTTTTAATGCATCCTTGGTCTTGTGGATTATATTGCCATTATTAAGGGTCACTATTGATGAAGGGGATTCATTGAAAGTCGACCAAAATTAGATAATGGTTTGTGAATTGTAAGGCTTTCAAGGGAATTGGAAAGTTTGTCATTGATTAATCTGACATGTTCCCTTGAGACTTTGCAACATTGGGACTTACAGCTGTATTTAGCCCATTAGACTACAGGCGCTATCAGCCTCCTCTTCCCCAGTTCAGAGCTAGATTCAGAATGTTTCAGACGATAGCCATGTTGGTCTGCGGTAGAAAAACTAAATTTGAGTTCAGTGGATTATGAGAGGCCAACAAGTTTTCTGGAGCATAAGCTTTCAAGAGTCAAAAGCTCTCTTTGTCAGTTATCTGATGAAGGAAGCTTTGACTCTTGTGGCAGAACAGTCCTGCTCTGGCTTGCATTTCCTGTTCCAACCAGACCTCCTGGGTTTTCCCAACACCTGGAGGGGCTTTTCTCTCTGTGTGTTCAACCGCTGCCACCACCTGACCTTCGTAGGAATTGCCCACTGGGAGGGTCAGGACTCCCAGCTTCCCTTACAAGTTCTGATGTTGCCATGCAAGCCTATCAATGTGTTTTTTATGGAATATGAACTGTGCAAAGGGACTGTACAACATGGAGACCTGAAAATACCTGTTGAGACTGCACACCTGAGAGAGGGATGCCTTCCTTTAGTGTTGCTGCCATAGTGATGGTCCAGAGTCACCAGCCATCTTGCCTGCTGTGAGATGAAGCTGTTCCATAAGCCTGTACAAAGCCTCAGATGCCATGCCATGGAAAACATGAGGACAGAGAACTCCATTAGGAGCTTCTTCCAACACATGTAGGCAACCTCTCTTCCCCCTCTTCCAGCTACCTAAAAATCTAATCAAGAGACTCTATTCATGGTTGAATAGCAACTAATTGCTCACCCATCAGCAAACCGGCTAGGGCCATCAAGAGACAATAGCCCTAGCCTGATGATTCAATCACTCTTCATCCAGGTGCCAGTCCTCAGTCTAAGTTTCTAGCTCTCAATATTGACCACTCCTTAGTCCCCCTCCCCTCTTCCAGCCAGCCAATAGTATGTTTTATGGGACTGACTAAAAGAAGGTGTCACAGGGGGATGTGGCCAGCTCAGCCTGCCCCCCCCACACCACGTTATAAAAGATGCTGCCCGACCACATGGTCTCTCTCTTACTTACCCTCTCCACGACCCCTGTCAAAGCTTTAACCCTCTTATGTCCAGCTTGCTATCCACATGCCCTACCTCCATCTTTAACCTCTAGTCTGCAGCTAGAGTCCACGTGGTTCTGCTGGTTCAGAGCACGTGTTCACCATTTTCTATTTCTAAACCCCTCCATTCTTCCATTGGAACGGCTCAACCAATGAGGACAGGTAAATATATCCCAACCAACGGATGTCCTGCTAATGCAACTGTGTTAAGGATCTAACATTATTTCTTAGTATAAGTATAAATGTGTGTGTGTTTGTGTATTGTTTGAATGATACATATCCTTCAGTAAAAGGCATTATATTTTACTGAATACAGTCTCTGTGTCTGTTCTGGTGCTTACAGCAAAGGTGGGACTTCTGTATACATTGGTGTGAACCCTAATTTGCCTATTGCCAATTAAAAATCATAACTCCCCCTAGACTAATTAATAATTCAAGACAATTTGGCTAACACTGAGGCCTTGCCTCTGTGTCTTCTGCTACGAAGCACCTGGTCACCATAGGGGCAGCTTACTGCCTTGTGTACCACCGGGGGAGTAGCCACTTGCCAAATTACTGCCCTCCTCTTCCTCCTAGTGGTCTTTTAAAAATAGTATGTCCAAGATGGTGGAGGTCTATGTGCCACAGAGAACAACTACCAGGATCAAAAGTTACAAAGTATTTATTAAAATGAAAGTGTTCACAAGTATACTTCTAGCACAGCACCAGACTGAGCAAGGAATTCAAAAGAAAACGGTAAAACATTAAGCAGGGCCAGCCCTGGCAAGTACTTGGCTGGGAGACCTCCAAGGAATACCAGGGTTGGAACACAGAGACAGGCAATAACAAACCACCTCTCTGAAATGTTCAAGCCCAACTAGGGGTCACCAGAAGTCAACCATGACTTCCAGGCACACACACATAGACACACACTTTCTTAAGGGCTATATCAGTCTTATCCGCTCTTTTGCTTTTGAACGCCATTGAGTTTGTTGTTGATGTTAGACATCTGCTCCATTAGAGGGTGCAGTGCTGTTCAAACATGTTGGAGAAATCAATAGCTGTTTTGGTGTTCAGGAAGGAGTTGTTGGTTGGGTAGTTCCTGTAGGAGGTTTCTTTTCTGGCACCATTCTTCTTTCTCTGCTGGGCATTGTTTACACAAGAAAAAAGATTTTTAGTTTAAAGTAAAAGTTCTTTGATTTACATGTGCTTTGGACTATTTTGCACCTTCCAGTTTTGTTTACAGTCTATCTCGGTCAGTATTGTAGTATGAATAGGAATATAAAGATTTTTTTATATAGGTTTTTTCCATCTTGATTGTTCATATTCATATTTTTCTTGGTTTTATGGATTTCTCTTAAGTAATATTTTATTAGAATGTAAAGAAAGGCCTGTTATATAGAAGGCTTTCCCCTTGTAGGTCAGATATTGCTAGCAGACAAGATAATAGGTACAAAGTTCATGATTGTAACATGATTTTAATTGATGCCTTGTATTTATATTTTATTGTGAATGTATACTGCTTGTCAGTTTTTGGAAGCCGTCCTGAGCCTGCCTGGCGGGGAGGGTGGGGTAAAAGTGAAATATATAAATAAATATAGAAATATGATTCTGTAGTTCTTTAGGGCAAAACCTTGTAATGTCTGGGTCAGACAAGATTTTGGTCTCATATCAGGAAAAAACACTTTTGTTTAGGGTATGAAGAATCCTTCCACATTATCATTTTAGGTTAGGTTAGATTTTATGTAGGTACATCTCTCTATACATCTGGCCAATCAGAGGATTATTACTCAAATTACCATTGTCTTTTATAACCAATTATTCTTTTTGAATATTGTTTTCTTGATGATGTCAGTCCATGTATAAAATATCATGTATTTCCTGAATATGCTCAGAATATATTCAAGAAGAAGAAGAAGAAGAAAGTAGTCAATTTTTGATGAGTTATTTGGTCCAACGGCTTTCCTGTTAATTGAAATAAAACATAGATCTTCCCCTTCATTTGACTTCATTTTTGACATGGAATCTAATATATACAACAGTATAGTTTTTTCCCCTCTCAGCTTGTTGCTTGGGAACCGTTAAGTTGCATGGGAGGGGAATCCCTAACTCCTCCCCTCACACTATTTCGACTCGTAGATAGTTCTGTTTGTTTTAACTTGGCTCAGCCGCTTAGAGGGGGATTGTTTAACTCACAGTTTATCACTTTGGAAGTGTAGTAAGAACGTGTTTATGCTTGATCTCTTGCCCGCTCCATCCGGCAGTCAGCTCTAGACGCCATAATGGCTTCATGGTGGTAGAACCTCTCGGGGTAAGGGGAGCCTCAATTCCTTGGTTGTCTCCTTGGAAGAGGCCCCCCTCCATACCCCAGGCAAAGAGCCCCCTACAAAGGCTCCAGGGAGGCTCAGAATCATCCGAGACCCCTCCTGTCTGCCGTGACTCGGCACGTCCTCATCAGAGCTCAATGGGATGTGTCCGATGTGTGAGACACTAAAACCGGAAATCCACAGCTACCCATCATTATCTATTTCAGACAAGGGTAAGGGTTACTTGATTTAATTTTGATTTAATTTCAGGTTTTTATACTGAATGTGTAAAAATCTCTTTAAAATTCCCCTGAAATTTTCAGACATTTGAAAGGAAAGCTTGAATAACCCACATCACTACTTTCCAGTCTACTTTCCAGGGGGGTTTAATTCCCCTCTGGGTTTAATTTCAGCCAGTTTGGTGTAGTGGCTAAGTGCGCAGACTCTAATCTGGGAGAACCGGGTTTGATTCCCCACTCCTCCACTTGCACCTGGCTGGATGACCTTGGTCAAGCTGTAGTTTTGATAAGAGCTGTTCTTGAAAAAAGAGCAGTTTCTGTCAGAGCTCTCTCAGCCCCACCTACCTCACAGGGTGTCTGTTGTGGGGAGGGGAAGGGAAAGGAGTTTGTAATCTGCTCTGAGACACCTTTGGGCAGTGAAGGGCGGGGTATAAATCCAATCTCTTCTTCTTCAGTCTGACATCACTTCTCCACTAGCACATTTTCCCACCAGAATGTAATTTCCTGAATCCCATATTTTCTTCTCAAATAATCAAAAAATTAAGAAGCTTCTGTATACAATTTATACAACTGCACAACTTTATTCAAATTATTCTAATTTTTACACATGCAGGGTACTAGTTGCTATTCAGTATCTTAAACATTACTCTATTGAGCTTTCATTGGCCAAGAAATAGACAGTTTTTGTTTGCTCCTTAGATACATGGATGAATGCAAGTCTAACCATGTGCAACCAGGTGTGGTGAATCTGTAAGAACAAACAGCAGGAACCTTGATCAGAGTTTTCCAGCAGTAAACCTCACCTGATAGCTGAAGGTCTATTAATTGTTATTATGAGTAGCACCTAATAGTGCAACTACAGATTAAAGGTTTGATGGAATTTTCTGGTGTCATCTGTTTTTATTTTCTGTGAAATATATATCACAACTATTTTGTGCTAAGATGAAATCCCAGTATTCATGTTGCCATCACAGGGAAAGTTTTGATTTACTCTTACTTGCAAACAAGCAAAGGGTTTTTGAACCTAAATAAATGGAGCATAAAGAAAATGAATATAAAGAGAGACTCAAAGTTTAGTTACCAAAACTTTGTGCAAATCATGACAGAATTTATTAGCTCTAATTAAAACAGAGTATTTGCATGATAAAATAGGGAAACCATTCTTAGGGTACAGAACCAGACAAAGATTGTTTGTGCACACACATGCACATGGAAACATGGTTGGTTAGGGTGGAATGTAAGGTGGGCTAAGGGAAGGAAGAGATTAATTTTCCCTCTCTTTGCCCTTGTCTTTCCTTCCCCAGAGTGGTAATTCAAACCTAGGTCTCCCAGATTCTAGTCTGAAACCCTAAGCACCCTGATGCCTTTCATGGAGTGGCTGTTGTTGAACAGCAGCAAGAGGCCAGGCCTGAATGTGCCATACAAATCAGGTGGTAGCAAGTTGTCCATTTCTTGCTTTCAGGCCTGACCCCATGACACCTCCCTCAAAGGCCGATATATCCCTGGAAAGTGTCCCGTCCCCTCCTCTGTCTTGTACTGACAGAAACCTAAGCCTCAACAGACAATACCTAACAATGAGCATTTGTTTCTTAAAACTGTAGGTGCTGCAACTATTACTTTGGTGGTTTTAACCTCCCACACAAGTACATTTTTGTTCAGGTTTCAGATTTCCCCCCAAATATGAGAATTTTCTCAAGTGTGTAGAAAGATCTGTCTTGTCTGTTTATGGCTCCAGTCTCTGGATTTAAGTATCCACAGATTTGGTAAAGCTGAGAATTAGACATATTAATAAACTGTGAGAATGTGGTTCACACTGACTTACATCATAGTGAGTGCATCATGAGTTGACTGGTTCTAAATGAATTGTATAAGTTGTATATAATCAGATAATTCTATGGGTTGAATGACATATACTAGTGTATGGATGCCCAGCTTGGTTCAGAAAAACAAGTATAGCACTACTGTTTCTGCTATGAAGGAAGGGAAATTCAGGTACTTAGAGCACACTATTACTTGGAAATGTTAAAACAGTCTGGTACCAAGGCTAAGTATGTCTACTCAGAAGTAAATCCCATGTTATTCAATGGGGCTTACTGCCAGGAAAGAAGCTGCAGCTTTTGTAATGCTGTTCTGAGGCAGGGAACAGGAGGAAACACTTCTTGTTCCTTATAAATCGGACTCTGGACATGATGTCGTGATAACTTGTCCATCTCTAACATGCTTTCCTATACAATGAAACATGGATGCCATGGACGTGCACTGCTACAAAGACCCTCAGCCCCCCCCCAAACACCCTTGGGGGGGAAGCCCAGAACCATCCAAACATCCTGTCTCCTGAAGCATCTCTAGGTGTCTTTAACGCAAGGCAAAGGGTAATTTTATTTCTTAATTTGTGCACCATCCTTGAAATCAGCAAGATTGAAATTTGTGGTCCTAGGGGCAAGGTTTGGCCCCAGAGCAGCAAACACACCTTTGGTTGTCTGTGGTTTTCCAAATTAGCAAGCATATCATGTATATTGACGCCACTGTATAAATTACAAGTAGAAGGAGCAGCATCCTAGAGCAGAGAAATGCAACAATATAGTGCTCATCAGTGACTTTCTTTCTTTGATTTCCAAAAGAGGTTGACAGTGCACAGTAACAATTTACATGTACTTAAAGTGTACATTGGGCAATGTGCAAGGAGTAGACAATCTTCAGCTTTATTTAATCACTTCACTTTCCATTTGAAAAGTAATTCATCATGGGAAGTCAGTGGGGTATAGAGAGCACTAATTGCAACAAAATATCAAGGACAGTTTTCCTCTGTCTTAATTAAACATTAATGAGTAAAGTTATTTGCAAATCCAAGCTTGTCTTTCTAAGTTTGGTAAATACTGACATTTTGGTGTCAAAATAAAACACCTTAATTGGTTGATACACCAATAAGTGTTGTTGTTGTTGTTTTTAAAGAAGAGTGCACCTGAGCTGACACTCCTCCAGGTTGCTATAGAATAGTTTCCTGATGAATTATTTATAGAGAAACTTTACCTGACCCACCTTAATTACACAAGTGGTTGTTTCCAGACTAATCTATTTGGTGTGAAAAGTGTTCTCACCTCTCTGTTGCTTCTTACTTCATCATTAGATATAGATAAGAAATGGTGATTTTAAAATCAAACAAAAAACAACCCCCCCATCTCTCTTCAAACTTTGGTGACTCATTCTCATGTTATGTCATAGGTATTTAAAATTTGTTTGCCCTGTATAGAAGGCTATTTTTGATTTTTAAAGTGTATCTGTAAATTATGCATTTACTAATGAGCTCTGTGAAGCAATCAAGAAAGAAATTCACCAGTAGAATCTATTTTTGTTGTATGTTGAAGTAAGTGGTGACAGAAAATGAAAGATGCAAGGGGTTTTTCGGGGGGGGGGATTCCTTTGAAGATTACTGGAATTCAAGTAGTTTGTGGTAAATATTCAGCATTTATTAATCTGGTGTATTAGGGAATAGGGTAGATTTTCTCCTACATAAAGAAAGGAAAAAGTGGTCAGTTTTAGAGAAAATGTAAGAAATAACTAAATAAGCTGTGCATATGGGAAGGTACTCTTTTTACCTTCTTCAATGTGTAGTAGAGTGCCAGTAAGAGTTGAACAGATTTTCCTCAGCATCATTTTTAAATCACTCAAAACAATGATTTATTTTCAAAAGGACACATATTCTGCATGCAATGCCTAAGTTCTTTTGAACGGAGGACCCTATAGGTTTATACTGATGAGCTGTCAATAATTCAAAATGAACAGTATTCTGAGTGGCTGTGCATCAGAGATTCTATGAACTTTTCGAAAAGTGCAGTTGGCATTCAAACCTAGCTTGTTTTGAAACACCTGCTTTATCACTGAGTCTTTTCATTACTGTAGTATGAATGGGAATATAAAGATTTTTTTATATAGGGTTTTTTCTTCTTGATTGTTCATATTCATATTTTTCTTGGATTTATGGATTTTTCTTTTAAGTAATATTTTATTAGAATGTAAAAAAGGCCTGTTATATAGAAAGCTTTCCCCTTGTATGTCTGATATTACTAGCAGACAAGATAATAGGTATAAAGTTCATGATTCTGTAGTTCTTAAGGGCAAAACCTTGCAATGTCTGGGTCAGAGACGATTTTAGTCTCGTATCAGTAAAAATACTTTTGTTTGTGGTATAAAGGTTCCTTGCCCATTATCATTTTAGATTAGGTTAAGTAAACACTTAGATTTACATAGATACATTTCTCTTTACATCTGACATATCATAAGCTTATTATTCAAATTACCATTGTCTTTTATAACCAATTATGCTTTTTGAATATTGTTTTCTTGATTATGTCAGTTCATGTATAAAATATAATGTACTTCTTGAATATGCTCAGAAAGCAGTCAACTTTTGATGGGCTATTTGGTCCAATTGTTTTCCCATGTCTAACTGCAATTAAACATAGATCTTCCTCCTCATTTGACTTCCTTTTTGACATGGAACCTAATATGTACAACATTACCTCAAACATCTTCTCACAAGCAAGACTGGGAATGTTTTGCCTCTGCATAGTGGCTTGGTGGCAAGGTAACCACTGATTACACGTGCTTGATTACTATTTATTTATTTATTTATTTATTCTTTCAATTTATATCCTGCCCTTCCTGCAAATGGGCTCAGGGTGACTCACAACAATAAAAATAATACAATCTAAAATAAGAAAATCAAATAATACAATAGAACCAATTTAAAATGTTTAGAGTGGGCAGTGCAATACATTTAGTTCCAGTTTCTAGAGCTGGGGAAATAAGTGGGCTGACATTGAGCCATGATGGTCTCATGTAAGAGCAGTAAAGAGGCCAGCTGGTAGATGCCTGCTGCCTCAGCTGGGTCATCATGGAATACCTTTTTAAATGAAATTAATTTAGCCCATGTGTGCTGATTTCACATCTGCACAGTTGGCACCATTCCTCCCTCTTGTCCTATTCTCTTCATCTTCACAGCCATGAATGTTTCCTTTCCATTTTGTTTGTTTTATATATCCATAAGTTACACGTATTCATGGCCAAAAAATGCCAAGTTCCTAATGTCAGAGCAGCAGTGTACCTCCACACTAATGCACAGCATAATTCTATGCAGAGTGACTCCAGCTGACATCACTGAAACTGTACAGTCTACTCAAAAGTAAATCCTATTTAATTCAATAGTGCTTATTCCCAGGACAGTGTCCTTATGGTGGAGCATAGGTCCCAGTCTGAGAACCTGACACATAACTGGCACAAACTCTCAATCACTGAAAACCTTGGTCACTCTCATCTAGTACTAGTTGGCCCCTGGTGAGCTGGACAGATGGAGGACAAGAGTATGAGAAAGCAATGAAAGAATGGGCATGTGCAAAACTTTCATGATACAACTTTGCAATTTCAGGCTTTCTAAACAGTGAACATTTTAAAATATTCAAGCATTGTTGATCACAATACATGACCACCTTGTGATGTAAAAAGGGACGTTTGCTCCATTACTAACTAAAACAGATAAACCATACATTTTATACCACATTAATAGTTGAGATGTAAAATAATTTTACCCCATAAATTGATGTGTCCTGTAGACTACTGGTAAAACTTTGAATGTTTTGAACAAAAAATAGTCTCCTTCCTTTTTGAGTGTTAGTCCTATCAGCTATGTCCATAAAGCCATGTAATAAATTGTTTGTGGGTGTTTAACAACTGCCACCATGAATAGATTATATCAAAATTAGATCAAGCTATTCTTCCCCGTACTCTTAAATTTATTCTTTATTGTATATTGTCACTTCTCCAAGAAGAGTGAGGATTGACAGCACTGAAAGCACAATTATTTATTAGGACTCCAGTAATGTCTGCACTCCAGAGGGAGTACCTCAGAACTTGATCTGCCAAAGCATCATAATTTATACATCGACTGAGAACCCAGTTAAAATAGTACCATATTGCAAGGTAAAGGGGAAAGAGATGTGTGTTTCTGCCTTGCCTCCAGCAACCTTCCTATTTCTGGAGTTGTTTATTATGCCACACACAGGATTCCCTGAAATATTGGTAGAGGGTTGGCTCACAGCATATGGTGTGAAGTATTTCTTGCACTGGAGTATACCTACAAATATGCTTTGCTGTTCCTAGACTATGTAATTTAGGTGCAATTAAATGTATGTAAAATATAAACTGTAACACTGAAAGCTATTTGCATGCGCAGGGAAGGGAAGTATAGTATATGTTTGTGTTTGCCCAGAAAGTGACATAATGGCATATTCTCCATTGCAGCCTCCCATGCCTCTGTCACCAAACATCCCACCAGTTGTCAGGCATCACTTGACAACCCTAACACCAGCACATGATTATTTCTGCTCACTGTGGACTGTGGCAGAGTAGAGTTGTTAATTTGGAGAAGATTTAGACTAAAATTAAAATTAAGGAGCATGTGGAAGTGTAAGATCAAAAATACAATTTTAGTTGATCATTTATTAGATGAAAAGGGTGAAGCTCTGAATTTTCTTCTTTTTTATGGGTTCCATATCAAATAAAGAGGGTTGTATGGTCTGACAAAATAAGGCTGCGATCACACACTCCTTCAGATCTGACATAGGTGTGAACGTCTGACGGATCTAAAGGGAATGATAAGACAGCAACATCTGGGAAGCGTCCCACAGTTGTCGGCAACCTGTGCTGCTCTGCCATGGAAGCAGAGTTAAAAGACACCGGAGAAAGTCCGGTGTTATTCGGATAAGACGGACTTTTCCCTGTCTGATTGCTCAAGCATGCTCTCATGCTGTCGGGATGGACTTATCAGGTCATCCCGACTCCGTGCCATGTTTTCCCCCCTTCGCAGTATGCACATCATCGCATACTCCATAGGGGGCCCTCAGTGCGGAGGTGTGATTCCTTGTTTATGCACAAGGAAAACAAATGGCAAAAAACCCCAACTCACCCACAATGATGGGCTAAGTCCGCAGCTTCAAAGGCCTGTGTGATCTCCCTAATGTGTGTCAAACACCTCCGGAGGAAATAGCCTCTCTTCCCCTCCTCTTCAACTGCCGCATGTGACCACAGCCTAAGTAACTCCTTTTGATGCTTTGATATCATCAGTGCCCTAGCTACTGTTTGCTAAGGGATTTGTCATGGGACATGGGATCCCACAGATTTGTAAGCGATAAGACAGGCTTGCATTTTACTTGCATGACTGTTCTTCTTAATATACTTGCCTGTTAGATTATAATAGTCTGCCAGAAACCTATCTTCTTATTCTGTCACTGTAATTTCATAGAATGGTCCTCTCCCATTCTACATTGACCTCTAAAATTGCAGTGAACTTTGCTGTCATAATGATGATGGTGCAAATAGATAACAGTGATCGTAGGATCTCATGGTTGGGTAACTGTAGACATTGGCCATAACTCCAATAAGACAATACAACTGTTCTGGAGAGAGATTCTCATATACTTGGTAAGACAGCAAATGAATCAGTATGCAGCATTTCCTAGGCAATACTAATCATGCAGACATCCTTCAATAACAGACTTGGGGTTTGGCCAGCACTAGGGAAGTTACTTGGCAAAAGACACTGGACATGGAAAGAAGAAAAATAAGAGTGAGCAAAACCCTTGTTTTAGCATTAGCATTGTTTCCTTTTCCCTCAAGATAAGCCAAAATAAAAAGAAATGTATGAGGTATTATTTCTATTATTATTTAAATAATGCCTCTACTCTGAATTATAATGAGAAAATGTCTGTGTAGCTCTCAAAAGGAAATTTGTTTATGATTATTTGATTTTTAAGTATGTGTTGTTGTTGTTTTCATTTGTGTCCTCTTTGCCTTTCCCTCTTTCTTATAGTAAAATCAAACATCATCAAAATCAAACATCATGACCCTGTTTACATAGTAGTAACTAGTAAAATCACAGCAGGGCCGAAGTACTTGGCCTGGCATCAAAATCCACTGGCTTAAGTCAAGATCTTTGTTCCCAAGAGCATATTGTTAGAACCTTAAAAATAGGTATTAGAACTGGCTGTTAGATCAGTGCCAGGTGGCTTATTTGACAGAACAAAATTTAACAAAGGTTTGTCTGGTATCTCTTTTTAAGCAAGCTGTTCACATTTAACATCGCTATAAATAACAGTTAGATGATGGTATTTTTTACCAGCTTTATCCTTGCACTCATCACTTGTCAGAATGATTACTGAGCTTTTGGATTTATTTACCTCCAATTGTCCCTTTTGTATTCTCACTTCTGATTAGCACAAACTCAAACACAGTTACAATGACATAAATAAAACATAATAAAAAGTCCCAACAACAATGCTGATCAATACATCTTAGTCACCCCATATTACATCACCAAAAACTTGCACTTATCTAATAGTACTAATACATGGATGAGGAGACATTTTCAGGGCAGAATCACTGGCAGCAATACTTACTCCTCCCTGATCCACCAATTCTTTCCTGCCAAACTTTCCCTTACTCTCCAAAAAGGCCTCAGACCTATGCATTCTTACTTGGAGATAAATCCTATCAACCAAAAAGGAGCTTAGTTCTGAGAGCATGTATAGTATTTGGCTGTTAAAAATAAAACTCTGAAACTCTTTTTTATTGTCTCTTTGCTCAGTTCAAAGTTTTGTAAGCATAGATTGGATTCCCTCCCCCCCCTCCATCTGGAATTATTAAAAGATTAAAATTTACTCCTCACCTCCAGCTTCCTTTATGTCTCCTCTAGCTCAACAGTTTCAGATGCCTAAATTATCCCATATCACACTTGTAAAACATCCTTCCCCTGCGTGTTGATTTGCTGCTAAACATGATAGCTATGGATAAAAATTTGAACTTCATGCTTCAAGTGGGACCCAATAGAGAGAAGTTACCACTATGTGGGGGAGGGGAGGAAAGAATACAAATTCCAACTGCCATCAAGGCATAGGTGCTTATTTTTATCCTGCTGCCTTGTACTTTGATATGTCCTCCCCACCCACAAACATGTCTTCTTGGGGTGCTGGTTGGGCTGCACAGGTGTGAAGAGGGCTGCATTCACCAAAGTGGGTGGGGGAACTGAGAGAGAACCATCTGTGTTTGTTGACATTGACATTGTATTCTGCCCTTTCACACCAAGCAAGTTGTTGCTCCAATAATTCAGCAGAAGTGTGAGAGAGACTAGCAGTAGCTCCTTTGATACAAGAGAGAGGGAGGGAGGCAGCAATGGTAGGGAGGAGGGGGAAATTAAACATACACATGAGCCATGTCTACTGTGCTGCCTGCAGCAGAGGAAAGTCATCAGTGACAGCAGCAAGATTAAGCATCTCCTTTATCAATCCTTGAAATGTGCAACAGCTGCCTCTTTGGCAAACATCTCCAGTTCCATACAGGACAGAGGAGGCTGAGGACAGGAAGGAGGCAAAGGAGTAAGGTGGACAGTGGGACTTGGGAAAGTCCCCTCCCCCAGTGCACAGTACTGGTCACAAACAAACAAAAAAACCCTCTGCTCTATGTATCTCTCTCCCTCTCTCTCTAATGTATAATACAAAGGTGTGTATAAGTACGTAAATATGTATGTGTAAATTATATTACTACAGGGAGAGAGGTTTCTGGTTTCTGGTGTGACTGGCATAACTAGCTTGTTTGGGAGCTCTGAAGATGATTCAGCTGTAAAGGTTTTTAAATAACTCTTATGTTTAGATATCACTATCTAGCTTGATGGAGGCTTGAGATCTCACCTGTTATTTGAATTAGCTGCTTAGTCGGCAATTCTCCATGCCTCAAAAGATAGAGAAATTGGCTCTCCTCCCAGACTAGAGGCTACCCAGATTGGTGCTGGCAGTGGGACAGATGATTCACCAAAGTGCTTAAGAAAACAAACTTGTGTTGCTCAAACCCGTGGCTTGTTTAAAATTGGTTTAGAACAGGACTTCTTTTGTAAAGAGGAAACATTAAACAACTAAGCATGAGGAACTCTAAGTAAATACTTTAACTGAAAACTGCACTGCACTGAAGCTGCTTGCATTATTGTGACAAAAGTGAGTGAAAGGAGTACTGATAAGGAAGTAGAAGCAATTTAAATAACATAAACAATGTAACATCAAGCCACAATATAATTACCACCAAATGGGGCAAAAGAAAAGAGCTTACCCTTTTGAAAGTGAAAATATATCTCCGACTCCTAAGCAGTCCAAACGAGAAGACCCTTACGCCCCAATAAAACTATCAAACAGATTTGAATGTCTGGAGGAGGAAGGCGTGGAACCAGACTGCTCTACAATCCAGGCTACGTCCAGGGAAGTCCAGAATTGTAACTAATCTCCCTACTCAAGTGTTATACAGTCAACCAAGTGCTTCGAGGAATTGGAGCTGCTAGCACAGCATACAATTTTGGTTGCACAATCCCTACATACAGTTTTCACTCAATTAGAAAGAATTTTATCATTGCTGGAGATGGGCAGAGATTTTACAACTAAAAACAAAAAGTATGCTCATGAAACAATCAAAACGGATGGAGATAGGAAGGTGGGGATTATAAATACCTCTACAAAGCCCACAGCTCTTGAAAACAAGCTGGAGGTTTGTAAGAAAAAGGGGAACTATTTTTATTTGATCTATGATTAAAAAAGCATTGTTATTAATGTCCTGCCACTGAAGGGGAGATACATAGACTGGAATTCCAAATGGAAGACAAAAGGTCAGCTCCTGGATGTATTGATCTTGCTCATGTGGAAAGATTAGAGGGTCCTGTATGTCACAAACATTTTTTACTTCATGTTTATACAGATAAAATTCCCTCATATTTATTTGCCTATGCCGCCAGATATGATGGGCTAGGGATTAAACTACAAAGACATTTTAAAAACTGTAATATGGAGGATAATTCCAAAAACAAAACCCACAAGTTGTGAAAAGGCCAACAAAAACCATCCTCTGGAGACAATAGTGAAATCTGCAAATGCTTCAGCGATTCTAGATCATCCAACTCTCCCAAATTTACACTCTCCACTAAAGGCAATGGACATGAAGATTGTTATCCTTACAAATAGCTCTGACAAACTGCAACCGTTGTCGGGGCCAGAATGATTAAAAAAAAAACCCAGGACTCCAACTGGCCAGAAGAGGATGTTGAATCTCGTTTATTAATGTCATTTGCAAGATGTCCTGACAGATCGCCTAGATCTCCTGGTATCCATCTTGAAGGGTTTAAAAAGATCTACTGAGGACAGAGAGAGGGAATCAGATGACAAATTTAATACCACCACATTATGGAAGACAGTAGATGAAGGGACTTCTCCTCCATTGGGGAGACATTGCCTACCATTAGAACCAACTATAATAATCAACAGAGGAAACTCTAACTCGAATTTGATAATTCCATCTGATAATCCTGAAGTCTGCATGATAATGGAGCCCTCCTCCCCACTTGCTGGAGAAAAGTGCCCCTGACAATCTTCACAACAATATAAGCCCCCCCCCCCCAAAGAATCCACTTGAAATTTTGTTCTGGAATGTAGCAGGGTGGTCGCAATGCCGCTACTCATCTATAGATGTTCCTTTCTTTCAGTGTGGCTTTGATATTATTATTCTACTTGAGACATGGTTGGCAGAAACCTTACATTTAGATGGATACTACTACTATAATTTAGCGGCTACGCCAGGAAAAGGCCCAGGAAGATTAAGGGGAGGGCTGGGTATTTTTATTTCTAACTCTCTTAAGGCTCAGTGCATATTGAAACCCTCCTTGGACCACTTAGCCATGGCCTTATTGGTGAGATGGGAGATAGCATTAGATAACTTTATTACAGACCTCACTCTTGAACATCCAGAAGCCCAAATTTTATTGGCAGGTGATCTCAATGCTCGCTTGGGACAAAATGATGCTGTACTGGCATCTAAATTTAACTTCCAAATAGAGTGGGATTGCCATTTATGCATACTTCTAAAGACTGTGGAGTGAACTTTGCAAGGGTTTGTCTGACTAAATTGACACAAAGAAACCAGCTTTATATCTTAAATGGGGCCTTTTATGGTGGTCATCCTGGGGAATATACCTTTGTAGCAGGAAATAGAGGGAGATCCATTGATTATATGCTGGTGTGCAATACTCCCTATGATCAAAACCTTCTAGGTACTCCTAAGATATTAAATCACATACACATATAATTGTATATATTTTAACGGCAGCCAGAGTTCTGATAGCAAGATGTTGGAAATCTAAAAGAATACCATCTATAGGAGAACTCAAAAATATGGTGATGGGAATAGCTGAAATAGACAAGTTAAATACAACACTACAAAATAAACCAGAGGAACTTTTTTGGGACAGATGGAAATTATTTTATGACTGGCTGAAGATGAAAAAGATAAATTAAAACTGAATTATGCTAGTACGATATAAAAGTTGTAAAATGTGGAAGACGTAATGGATATTATAAGTTGTAACTGAGTGTGAAAGAGATATGATGTTTAATTCTGTTATAGTGGAAAATGAAAATAAATCCCCCCCCCAAAAAAGGAAGGGATGGCTCCAGAGCAAACTAATTCATGCAGCAGCCAAATCACTGGCTCACAACTTTTTACCTTTATGTCTACAGATAGATCTCCCTCTGAACTCAAATCACCAAGAGGTCCAGTACCCTCCACAAGTAGAATGTCAGGGGAAAAGATTAAGATGGGCAAGTGAATTAGATGAAAAAGTAAATGAATGTTTAACATCCAAAAAATTGCAGAAATATACATCAGCAATTATAAATCCTGACACAATTCAGGACCCCTTAACAGACTATCAGACTCTCATTCAGGATCTCAATTCTATTCTGACAGCCCCAATAGGGAATTGATCACATCAACATAGAAATGACAAATCTTGGTTTGACTCGGAATGTCACCATGCAAAAAAAGAACTAAATTATCTATATTTTCTGTCTCTGAATAATAATCCAGAAAGAAAATCTGAAGGCCAAATAGCTTTACTGAAACAGGAAAAAACTATCCAAAGTATTATACAAAAGAAAAGGAGAGCATATACGCTGAAACTATGGTATGATACGCTGAAACTATGGTATGAATATACTGGCAGTAAAGCAAAACAATTCAGCTCTATTTTGGAAATTAACTAGTTTTTGGGGACCCAATATGCCCTCACCCCTAGACATCCATATACCAGCAGATGGCTGGACAACCTTCTTTCAAAATCTGTATGATTTTTCGGGAACTTTTCGGGAACTATAGACGATCTCCCCTTATGGCCACCGGTTTGTCAACAAGGAATAAAAGCCCACATAACCCGCTTAAAAAAACAGAAAGGCACCTGGGTTATATGGAATAACCTCTGAAGTAGATTGGTGGGCGCAGTTTCTGGCAAAACATTTTTACTTATATTGATTGAACTGGTCGAATCCCAAAACAGTGGAAAACTGCTATAGTGGTCCAATTGTTAAGAAGGATTAAAAAATGATCCAGCAAATTACAGGCCTATAAGCCTATTAATCATTAGTAAAATATATACAAGACATCTCCTTGATAAAATCGAAACATGGCTGGAACAAGAAGAAATCATCCCAGTAGAGCAAGCAGGCTTTAGAGCAGAAAGGTCAATGACAGAGAATTGTTTAGTGTTGCAACAACTAATTGAAAAATATGCTGCCAACAGCCCTACTACTTTGTATGCTGCCTTCATTGATTTGAAGGCTGCTTTTGATTCAATCGCAAGACAAAGATTATGGCAAAAAAATCAAACGTTCCACCATAGATAAAAGACTGCTATATTTTGTTCACGCCCTACATGAAGAGTCATACCTCAGAGTGAGATATAATTTACAGGGCTCACTTACTAACCCAATAGGGACATTTAAGGGAGTTAGACAGGGTTGCCTTCTGGCCCCTATACTATTCAACTACTATATTAGTGACATGGTGAAATACATGACAGACCTTAATTTCCACCTGCCAAAGCTTGCTTCACATCATCTACTGATTCTGCTATATGCAGATGATGCAGCCCTGTTATCTAGAACACCACTAGGATTACGAAGGGACTAGATTGCTTTGCAACATACTGTGAGAAAGAACATCTGATAATAAACTTTGATAAAACAAGAGTGATGGCATTTGGTAGACACCCCAAGAAATATCTGTGGACAATGAATGGAAACAAAATTGAGCAAGTAAATAAATTTGTTTACTTTGTTTACCTGGGTGTGGCCTTTCAGGATTCAGGAGCTAACTCAGCACACTGTAATATGAGGGTGGAAAAAGCTGAGAAAACAGTCCATGCTATCTTGAGATTCTATCGATCTAAGGGAGGTCTGTATGTTCTGGCAGCATTGAAGTTGTTTCAAGCTACAGTATTAGGGCAGCTCCTTTACGGTATCTACTAGGGTATTTCTGCCACTAATTTATGTGCTCTTGAGAAGGTTCAATCCAAATTTATTCGCAAGGTTTTACAGGTCCCCCCGGGGGTGCCAAATGCTCTCTTATGCCTAGAAACTGGCCTAATGAGAATAGAAGCCAGAGTACTGTTATCCTCTGCATATCAATGGTTCAGGGTTAACTCCAATCAAAAGGAACGTTTTCCCTTAATAAATAAAGATTCCTATCAGCCAAGGTGGATTCGATTGAAAAAGATTAACTTAGTAAAACTGGGTCTCTCGCCTGAGGATTTATTAGAGCAAAACAGCACACAGGTGAGAAGTATAGTTAAACAAAGGATTTGTGATCTAGAACGCCAAGAGGATTTAAATCAAGCTCCCTCCTTTCTGGTCCAAAATTACTCCAGATACGTAATGACAATGGCTAAATATCTGACTTATCTGGATGTACCACCCTATAGAAGAGTTTTTACCTTGGCTCATTGTGCAGCAATTCCCTCTAAGGTCCTAGAAGGAAAATATAGAAAGATACCACATGAAGACAGGTGCTACCCATGTTCTTTGGGACAAGTGGAATCAATGCCCCATATGTTCTTCTGCTGCCCCTTTCATCAAGTTTATAGGGATAAGCTTATCTCCCCCCTCTTAGATAGGCCAGCACCTGATCTAGAGAGACTTATGACAGTGCTGATCTAGAGAGACTTATGATAGTGCTGATCTAGAGAGACTTATGACAGAGGAAAATCAGCAAAACTCCAGACAAATAGCTAAATTCTGCTTGCAGCTGGTAAAATTCCACAATAAAAACCCTCAATCACCTTTTGCATGACTTATAATTAGTTTAGTTTTAGACATTTTCATAATTATACATAATGGACTGATATAATGGACTGTTAAACTTTTTATTTGTTAACATTTTAATGGTTTTAAGGTTATATGTCTAAATATATATATATTGGACTGAAAGTTAATCTGTTTGTATTTAATGAATATGTATTATTTTGATAAATGGTCTTTGACCGTAAATAAATATCATTCATTCATATTACTACTAAAAGTCCCATATGTATAATTGTTGATCATCAGTTACTGTTTTCCAGCTTCTAATTCGTCATGCAGCCAAAGAGAAGACAGTAACCCTTCACTGTATTTTCAAGCTCTCATAGCACAAGAGTGCATGTTGGAATATTTTTGTGATACTCTATGACTTAACACAGTTTGCCTGGAGCAATGCCATTTTTTTCCTGTGATATCATCCAATTGCACAAGCTAAACAAGATTAAATGGAGTCAAGTCTTAGATGACAAGTTGGCTAAAAAAATAGCTTCTGGGGAAATTATATTTTGATAGGACTACAACTATGAACACTGACTTGGTTTTTACAGCTTGTAACTGAACAGAACCAATCAGCCTAAATGCACAGCTATGGGTCTGAATAAGCTTTGAGAACAGTTGACTACACAACTAGAAATATTTTGTGATAGTTTTCTGTTTCCCAAGTAACTTGGGAGCCTTGTTTCTAACAGAAAATATAGAAGGGACCTGGTTACTGAGAATAGCTCAGTCATGTCCTTTGGAGGCCTTTTAAACCAATTCCCTCTAATCTTCTGAAGGCTGTTCAAAATATCAGAGCTGAGCTGATTTTGTTATAGTTTTTATTTTTCTGCCAAAATCAGTGTGTTTGACAAGAAAGGCCTGCTAAGCAAGTTCCACTCATATCAATAGTGTTTTAGTCCAAGTCCTGGACACCACTTATAGCTCTGGCACCCACAATTTGATTTCTAAGGCTCCAGGAATTTGTGCAGTCTTTGGGAAAGGCCAGAGTTTGGAGATCGTGGAAGCCTCCAAGCCTCAGAAGCAAATAAATTGTGCAGGGCCTTATCATGTCTGACTAACCTCCTCAGGGAAGTTCTTCAACCAGGCTAAACTAAAAATCAAAATATGAGTTTTGTAGACAAAGGAAGTAGAGCTAGGGTGGGTCTAGAGTTGCCAGTTCTTGTTGTTCAGTCGCACAGTCGAGTCTGACTCTTCGCGACCCCATAGATCAAAGCACGCCAGACCCTCCTGTCTTCTGCCGTCCTCCAGAGTTTACTTAATTTCATGTTTGTTGCATCAATAACACTGTCTAACCATCTCATTCTTTGCCATCCCCTTCTTCTTTTACCTTCAATCTTTCCCAGCATCAAGGTCTTCTCCAGTGAGTGCTCCCTTCTCATTTGGTGGCCAAAGTTCTAATCAAAGTACTATTCAGATGGGTGGTAGAAGGAGCTGCCAGAACAAGATTACCAGCTCACTGGGGGGGGGAGCCCTGACCTTTGAATAGAGGTGTAATTGGATAGTATGACCAGGTGATATTATTTATCTCTATGCCATGAAATGCTTCACAATTGCCAATTTGCATATATTAACCTTCTATAAAATGGGCAAGATTTTTTTTCTCTGTAGATCAATTGGGCTTTTTATGCATGCCACCAAATTTCATGGCAACTCTATTTGATATTTCTTTTGTTGCTGAGGCATAGAAGCTTTCTAGAGCTGTGCAGTGTACATTGGGGACTATAAAGTTCCCAGGTGTCTTAAAATCCAGACTTCACAGCAATTTGATTCTGCACACTAAAAGTCTCCAGGAGTTTCTAAATGTTATACCTTGTTGCAGTTTCAGCAGCTGCTTAGAGACAATTTTACAGAACTGTGACTCAACCAATACAATCTACTTTCAGTCTTAGTGTGGCTCACTGGAGGAATTCAGAAGTAACCAAAACTCAGGATGCACACTTGAAAAAAGTATTGTTTTAACTTTGTATCAAAAATTCAGAAAAGGTAGAATTATCATTTCCTTTACATATTGAGAGTGTGTTTATTATACTGGAAAATCATACGGGGGATTTTAATTTTTTTCATTAATGTCAGATCAGATGCCTGCCCATTATTTCCTGTTGGGGAAAATGACAGTTTTTCTGGAGTAGCTGTTTTTGTTTGTTTGTTTTCCCAAATGGCACCAGTATTTCAGAAGATCCAGCCCTCCATCTTTACTAAAGACCCCCCTGCATAAGTTTCAAATGGATTGGACAATGGGATTTTACAGCCCCCTAAAGAAGCTGCCCCGCAGCCATCCTTCTCTGTGTATAGGGGAAAATAGTTTCCGGAGCAGCAATTTTTAACTAAATGGCACTCCCTCCCACAACACACACACACACACACAGAAAATGAACAACAGTTTAAATAACAGCAGTATATTAATAACAACAAAGCAATGTTTCCTTCCTCTTCACCCCAGAAAACACGTTCCCTTTGTAACCCCCACTAGTGAAAAAGGAAAAGCTAGATACTAAGAGTAATCAAAACAAATCAAAACAATTTGTAATCCAGAAAAAAGTTTTGGAGTCCAGGGTCCAGGCCTGGGTCTGCATACTCCAAGCAGGGCTCAGGCGGGGGTCTCCAAGGCTTTTTCACACAACCAACAGCAAATGAGAAGGTGTGGGATGGAAATTGCTGCACAGGATAATGTGATTGTTCAAGAGCAGTTCTAAGCTCTGCAAGTCTCTCCCTGGGACCAGATTGGCTGAGAGGCCTGCCTCTCTCTTTTCTCTTCCCTCCTTTTTTGTAGGAAACATGAACAAACTGCAAGTGGATAACTGAGAATAAGACTCCTGATCCAATTCTGATTATCAAAGTCAAGTGTTGACTTTCTTTACTCATTCTATTTTTCCCTTTATTTTACAGATGGTTCTTTCAGTTAATAAATATCTTTATTGTCTTTACTGTTTTTCAACCAGAGTCATCAACAGCAAACCCTCGTCCCACAATAGACCTCGTTCCACAGGAAAAATTGGAAGAATTTGACATCAGCTGCTAGAAATTTTGTCACATGCCAGGTAGTTTGTTTGTGTTCATCTCTAAGTAACCAAGATGATTTTGCTTCAGGAGAGAGGAAGTCATGATTAAATAAAGGGGAGATCAGTTCATCTCTTAGAGCTGAAAAATTGGGGAAATCAAGCAGAATATGATCCACAGAGTCAACTTTACTGCCGCCACAAGAACAGAGTTGATCAGAGTATGAAATCCCATTAAATCTTCTTGACATCACAGCTGAAGGTAGGCATTCAGGTGCGCTAGC
This sequence comes from Gekko japonicus, assembly GCF_001447785.1. NCBI lineage: Eukaryota > Metazoa > Chordata > Lepidosauria > Squamata > Gekkonidae > Gekko > Gekko japonicus. Next base: position 662,706 of record NW_015160233.1, read on the forward strand.
ATTAATGCCCTTCTATACTTTGGAAAAACTATCTCAGATAAGTAGTTTGTTGTTAGAGGCTGAATGCCTACTGAAAAGGTTGAGCACACACTGTGGGCTCTAATCAATGTGCTCTCATAGTCAATGTCTCTCGAACATCTTCTAATGAGCTTTGACAGTTCTTGTCTATGCATGGCTTCTATCTCATCATGGGTGATACCCAGACATAAAAGTTTACGGTCCAATAAGCTGTCCCAATCACTTGTGTGGTGGTCCAGCTTGACTAGTCCAAGAAGGAAGTTTAGACCTGGGTTTGATTTTAGAGTCCTAATTTTCAAATTAAATGCTTTTGAGAGCCAGTTTGGTGTAGCAGTTATGAGTGGTGGACTCTAATCTGGAGAACCAGGTTTGATTCCCCACTCCTCCACATGCAGCCAGCTGGGTGACCTTGGGTCAGTCACCGTTCTCTCAGAGCTGTTCTTGAAAGAGCAGTTCTCTCAGAGTTCTCTCAGCCTCACCTACCTCACAGGGTGTCTGTTGTGGGAGAGAAGAAGGGAAGGAGATTGTAAGCTGCTCTGAGACTCTGAGTGAAGGACAGTATATAAATCCAACTCCTCCTCCTCCTCCTCGCTTTTGCTTCATAAGACATCTTTCCAACTTCGGCTCTCAGGGTTATGCCCAACACACACTGGGGAGTTCCCAGAATATTGTGTAGGAATTTTTATTTTATTTATTTTTTCTTTAGATTTGTATCCCACCCTCCCCAAAGGCTCAGGGCGACTAACAAGGGCATAAATGCCAGATTAAAACAATAAGAACAGTATAAAAATACAGTAATACAATATAATACAATTAATAAAATATTGGTGCTCCAATACTCACTCCAATCATAATAGAGGCCTGTTGATATTTTCTGTTGCTGCACTGATCCAGACCCCGGTGGCATATAGCATCTGCCCAGCAACTTTAGTGTTGAATGCTCTGACTGCTGCAGGAACATATTGGCCAGTTGTGGAATAATATAATCTTGAGATATTGGGAGCGGTGGCGCAGGCAGTACAACGCCTGCAAGTAACATCAATAACGAACAGCCACAATGGCTGTTCGAATCCCCACCACGGCCGGAGTGAGCTCCCAGCCCCAGTCCCAGCTCCTGCCAACCCAGCGGCTCGAAAGCATTAGCAAGTAGATGAATGGGTACCTGCCCTAGGTGGCAGGGGGCACCCACCTCCTGGTTCTGTGCCAGGAGAGCTGACGGCGGTGGTGAGAGCAACGGCGGCGAGAACAATGGCGGCAGAGCGACTGGCGATCGGAGGATGCGGCGACCTGATCGGATGGAGGTGGAACCAAGGCGACGCAACAGCGAGACGACGCAGCACGGCAGGAGCCCGACGGGACGTAAAGCCGAAAGCTGCAGTCCGAAAGCAGTTGCGCGCCAGAGGAGGAAGTCATCAGGAGCCTGCCAGAGAGGGTCGCCAGCTATCCGCGACGTCAGGAATAACTTCCGAAGCCCGCCGGGTGAAGAAATGTGCCGCATGGGTGCCGATAGGTAATTCCCTTCCCCCGTGAATTTGTGGCCCTAGTCAGGTAATTAACTACATAAGTAGTACAGTGTAAACTGCTCTGAGATCCACTAGGGGTCAGGGGTGGTATAGAAATCGAAATGTAAAGTAAAGTAAAGTAAAGATAGCCTTCCCAGTACCCATAGCAGCTCTAATGGCAGAGTTCAAGTTCACCTTCCAGGAATGATTTGCTTGAAAGATGATTCCTAAATATTTAAAAGGCTCTATTTGCTCCATACGTTGACCTGCTTCCAACCACTTATACTTGTTTATCTTCTGTTTTTTACTAAAAAGAAGATTCTTAGACTTATCAACATTAATAACTAAGCCCTCTCTGGAACAGTATTCTGGAACAATATTCTGTGAACTTGAATAAGCTAACCACAGATATTGACAAAAGTGTGGTATCATCCACGTGTAAGAGACAGGGTAATTTCACATGGGCCAGGCAAGGTGGATTAAATTCATTTCCAGATATATAAGAAGTTAAGTCATTAAGGTATAAATTGAATAACAGAGGAGAAAGGGTGCATCCTTGCTTAACTCCTCTGTTCAGTGAAATATCCCTGGTCAGTTTGCCAGCAGAACCACATCTCACCTGAGTAGTAGACTGAGCATATAATTGTTGAATCAGGAAGAGGAGATGCTTGTCCATAGAAGATTTGTTCAGTTTATCCCATAGTCTTTGTCTAAGCTCTGAGTCAAAGGCTGCTCTGAGATCCATGAAGGTGACAGCTAACATGCCAACTCTTGAGTTGGTGTACTTATCTACAATAAATTAGAGAGTGTGGTATTGGTCAACTGCACTGGCCCCTCTATGGAATCCAGCTTGTTCTCAACCATCTTCCATCCAAAGAAGTAGTTTCTTATGAAGCAGGGAGGTATATAGTTTGCCCACCACTGATAGCAAACTTATGGGCTGGTAATTGTTTGGGTCAGTTGGATCACCCTTTTGGAGATGGGAACTATTATTGCGTGGTGCCAAGAGGTAGGCATAATCCCTGTCTCATTGATTTGTGTGAATATTGGTGCCAATATCTTTGCACACCACTTAGTGTTTGCTTTAAACAGCTCTGTTGGTATCAGGTCAGTACCAGGAGTCTTACCAGATTTCATTTGAGTTATTAAAGATTTAATTTCTGATGCTGTGATCAGGGGCCATTTCTCAACCATCGGAGTCCGAGCTGTTTGGGCAAGGATATTATTAGCATATGAAGTCGCATATAAGGCCTTAAAATGTGCCTCCCAACAATTGGCAGAAATGTAACAACAGAGTGGAGATCTGGTATTTAGTTTGTTTGCAATCATATTCCAGAGGGTCTTAGTATCTTTCTGTTTGGAAACCCAGATTAGAAATTTCCAGGAGGAAATGAAAGCAGCTTTTTATTTTTAATAAGTATTCTAAGTTCATGTTGCAACAAAAAAAATCCATTTAAGTGTGCCTTTGCTATTGCATAGTTTGAATTGTCAGTGCATGTAATAAATATCAAGGATCTTAAATTTCCTCTCTTTGCTGGTTACACTCAAAAATTCACAATTTTCTTTTTCTCTCTACTTGTATGACAGTCTTCATTTTCCTTCTGTTTTCTGTTCCATTCATTGTACCACATTTTTGTAGTAAAAATGAATGCATTTGTAACACACACCCCCAGCAGTTAGGTATAAATGACAAAAAGGTAGGGATACATTCCCCAGGTGGGGGACCCCCACTTTTGTGGGTTCCTGCCCACTGCCGGCCAGCTGGTAAGTGGGAGGAAATTTCCCCCACCCTGACACCATGTGCAACATGCTGATGTCACCCAGAAGTGACATCAGCACATTGGTGATATCAGGGGAGGATGACACTCTGCTTTTTGGGCAAAACCATAGAGTTTGCCCAAAAAGCAGTGTGTTACCCTTGACATTGCTGACATGCTGATGTAACTTCTGGGTGATGTCAGTACATTGCACAACACACACACACCAAATGCTCCCGCCAGCGCAAGAAGGGGATCTGGCAACCCTCAAAAAAGGTCATACCTATACTTCCCTAATCAATAGTTTTCTATTAACCATAGAAGTCTCTATGTGCAGTTCTAATAATTCAGTGTATGAAGGAAAAGGGAAAAAATGGAATGCACACAGACAAATTCAGGTGTTTTCCACAATAATGAAAATGAAAATAGAAACATCTATTTTGGCTCAGCTCTAAAGAATATATACTCATGTGAATTGTCATTGATGCTCACACATGCTTAAATCATGTTACAGTGATGGATTTTTTTTCTTTTGACAAAATGCACAGAAGCAATGACTGATTAAGTTTCAAGTCCTCCCATCTGTATATTTTACACATATGAAAAGTGTTGGTTCAAATATGCCCAGTTCATTCTGACATGGGACATTTCTTTTTGTATTACAGAATCTGCAAATATCAATACATCTTAAAGGAGCATGGTGGTTTTATAATGAACTGCTTCTTTACAAATGTATACAAACATACTACTGGTTGAACATCTTGGAAGCAGGCAGGCAAACACATGGTACTTGACCCTAGGCAACACAGTTTCTGCTTTCCAGTATCCTACTTGTTGCTTCTGCCAGTCACGAAATACTAAACAAAAAGTTTTTCAGCAACATCCAAGCAGCTGCCATCAAGTGCCAACCTAGAAAAAGGGTTTAATTTGTATACTCAAACAATATGTTAGCTGCAATATAATTTTGTCTGTACCAATGCCCCTCTCTTCTTTGTGAAACACAATGGTTTGTTGATGGTCCTGTTCAATCTGCTACAAAAAAAAAAAAAGATTAAGCAATTTTTAAATAAAAAATATTTAATTTATTGTTTTGCATTTATTTTTATTTTATTTATTTTGGAACCTCCTGAGGAAGATGGTAGATTGCACTATGTTGGAATTCTCTGAAAGGATTCAATAACAATAAGACAACAAAACGTGTACTTTTATATATGGGGATTGTTGAGACTGATTGTCCTGTGATATTTTGAAAGCAATAATAGACAGAAAGGCAGGGAAGTCTTATTCTGTCAAGAGAAATAATTGGGTGGAAATACTAATCTTCCTGAACTGCAACTAGCCACATTACCAGAAAAGGTGGGGGCAAAAAATAGCCAACCTGTGAAGGATGAAAAGAGGTAATTAGCAACTAATAAACAGCAGCTGGGAAGGAACTGACTAAGGAGAGAGAAGTGGTGAAAGTCATCTAGAAGATTAAGGCGGGCCCAGATGTTCAACCAGAAATACCCAAGAGAAAGATTTGGGACTAAAAACTGAAAGAAGAAAGGTTTTATAATTACACATAAATCATACCCATTAGTCCATGACACACTTTCCTCCCCTAATGATCCAATTCATAAAATGTGATTCTAGGGCAAAACAATTCCATGTATTATACAAGATGGCCCATCCCAGAGGACTGTAAATGGTGATTGGTCAGCTAGAAGCATGAAACCAAGCAGGGTAAGTCCTTTAAATTTGCCTAGCTCATGTATGGGGAATAGGTGTGTGGCATTCTCTTTACATTATATAAATTTTTCACAATGTGAAAACATTCATATCTGTTCCTGCTCAGGGAATGAGCATTAGAGGTTTATGAAGCTGCCTTATGCGGAATCAATTGATAGGTCTTACTGTTCCAGTAAGGTCCACTCTTCCTAGTAGCAGATTCTCTAAAGGCTCCAGCAGAAGACTTGCCCATCACTGATTCTTTTAGATTTAGCTGGAGATGTCAGAGACTGAAGCGGGAATATTCTGTATGCCAAGCATGTGCTCTATCACTGATAAATGGCCCCATTTGAGAGGAAATCCAGGTAATTTATTGAGAGGGAACAACTGCTGTCATCTTGTCTAAGAAAGTAATATCCATGGGGAAAGACCTCTATTTAATATATGGACAAAAATAATGTAAATGGCATTCAAAAATTTCCTCAATACCCATTTGGACAATTATAATATGAACAAGCAAAAATGTGAAAATGTTATGTTGAAGGCTCTTAGTAGACTTTCAGCTCTATATTTCTGCCCAGGCTTGACCAGTAAGGATGCTCAAACACCTGCTAGTTTGGTTTATGTCCTATCCACCAATTTTTGAATGGGAAGCAGCTTTTTGATTGATGGTTTGTCAGCACATACATGTCTATTTGGAAGATTGCTTCATTGTACTCCTTTCTAACAGCAATGTGCAACACAATTAACTTTTTGCATATGCACAATCTCACACAACCCAACTGAGTTCTACTTACTGCATCTTACTGCATCTTACTGCATTACTGCTCCATTGTTGTTAAGTTGAATAAATCAGTCATAAATTAATGTTGTGTTTAAAAACATTTGGACAGTGTTTAACTAAGTCAATCTTAATGAAATGTATTTATTTACCAAATTTATATCCCACCTTTTTGCCCTTACAAGTGTCACGGAGGTGGCTAACAGTTTTTTAAATTACATTTAAAAATCATTAAAATCAATCCTCCTCTTAAATGTACACCATTACCACAACTTTATTTATTTATTTTTTTAAAGGAGTTAAAATACATAGAAGACATTGATTAGGAAGGAGGGATCACTGAGGGCGTGCCAAATGAAACAAAGAAATCTTCACCCACTGGTGGAAGATGGCAATATTAGGGGACAGAAAAAATCTCCCTGGGGAGAGAGCTTTGGTGCCATTTATTTTATCTTTTATATATATATATTTATCATTACATTTATATCCCTCCCTCCCCATGGATGGGCTCAGGGCGGCTTACAAATAAGGGCAGCATGTGCCAGTAAAACAATAAAATCACACATAAAAACAACCATTATCAACAATAATAAAGTGTTCAAAGATGTTATCAATTTAGTCAAATCAAGATGGTGACCTGTAACTATACCCAAAAGCCCTCATCAACGGCATCGACTCATCTCAGTACTGCTGCAAGATCTATATACTGGGCCATCCCATTACCCCGTTGTTACTACAGAGTAGTTGGTGGTGGTGGTAGTGGTGGCTCCTAATTAAAAGCCTGGCGGAAGAGCTCTGTCTTGCAGGCCCTGCAGAAATGTGAAAGGTCCCGCAGGGCCCTGATCTCCTCTGGGAGCTCATTCCACCAGGTAGAAGCAGCAGCCCCCGTAAAGGCCCTGGCCCTGGTTGCCACAAGCCTGGCCTCCCTGGGGTCTGGGATCACTAGACGATGTTGGGCCCCTGACCGTAGTGCTCTCTGGGGTATATATGGGGAAAGGCGGTCCCTCAGGTATGTCGGACCCTGGCCAAATAGGGCTTTAAAGGTAAGCACCAGCACTTTGAAAAGAATTCAGAAAGCTATTGGGAGCCAGTGCAGAGCTTTCAGCACAGGCCGGATGTGCTCCCATCTAGGGAAGCCCATCAAAAGCCTGGCTGCAGCATTCTGCACTAGCTGCAGCTTCCAGACCTGAGACAAAGGCAGCCCCATGTAGAGAGCGTTACAGTAGTCTAATCTCGAAGTGACCATTGCATGGATCACTGTAGCCAGGTCGTCGCTGTCGAGGAAGGGGGCCAACTGCCAAATCGAAGGCCGGGAGAGGAAGCCCCATCCCCAAACCACCCCGACCTAGACACAGGACCTCCATCTTCGCCGGATTTAGTTTCAGCCGGCTCAGTCTAAGCCAACTAGCCACAGCTTGTAACGCCCAGTTAAGGTCTTCTGGACTGGAGTCCGACCAGCCACCCAACATCAGATAGAGCTGGGTGTACCTCCGGGCAATCTGGGCAAGGGGGTGCATATAGATGTTAAACAGTATCGGGGAGAGTACAACGCCCTGGGGCACACCGCATTCGAGCAGGTGCCTTCGGGACTGCTGTTCCCCTATCGCCACCCTTTGTTCCCGACCTTGGAGAAAAGAGGCAAACCATTGAAGGGTAAGCCCCTGTATCCCCGCGTCAGTGAGACGGTGAGTCAGCAGCTAATGGTCAACCATATCAAAGGCGGGAACAGATCTAACAACAGCAATACTGCCACACCGCCTCGATCCAGATGTCTCCGGAGGTTGTCAGTAAGGGCAACCAGTGCTGTCTCTGTCCCATGCCCTGGGTGAAGGCCCTCTCCTGGGTTGCCACCTCCCTAATCTCAGAAGAAGGGGGTGCCCAAAGCAGGGCCCACAACGATGACTTTAATGGTTGGGTGGATTCATAAGGGATAAGGCAGGATTAGGTAAAAGGCACTCTTGGCTTATCCAGCAGTAGGCCTGGGTCCAAGATCACCCCCAGTCTACAGTTCTGTTCCTTCAATGGGAGTGCAACCCCATCCAGAATGAGTGACACCTGAGTCAGACCTTCCACCCACCAGTAGCATTTCAATCTTGTTGGGATCAAGCTTCAGTTTACTAGCCTACATCCAATCCAAGACTGCCTCCAGGCACTGGTTCAAGTTTTTTACAGCTTCTCAGCTGTAGTGCGAGATAGAGTTGAGTTTCATCCCCATATTGGTAACAAATCTCCAGATGACCTCAGCCAGCAGTTTCATACAGATGTTAAAGAGTATAGGGGACAAGATGGCTGCTGATTTGTGTTTGGATTAATGGCTGCTGATCTACACACACACATACAAATATGTTAGGATCTGAGTTGTTCAGTAAAAATTGAACTGACCAAGAGATCAGTTTTTATCTGATCATCACAGCTGAACACAATAAATTTGATAATCAAATCTATTAATAATGAAATTTGTGGCATTCTTGCAATCCACCCTCCTACTAATGAACGATCCTAACAATGAGAAATAATGGAGTTGTGTTACAAATTGTTGAATTAGAGTATTCCAGGTGATCAATTCTTTTTTTCTTTTTTTTTGGTTAAAACAGTTTTTATTTTCTCTTAAAGGTAATCATATATTTAAAACATTTTCACTTAACCAAAGTCCCCTACCTTCCCTACCTTCCCACCAGTGGCTTCCCGCAATGCTTCCCCCTTTTACTTCAAAATTCCAGTATAACTCTAGATATCACAATTTAACTAGATAACACAATTTAACTAGATAACACATTTTGACTCAATATTGTTCCATACATAGTAAATTTTGTTTTACATCCAGTTTTTTTCCAAGTACAATTTAAAGTCATTCCATTCGTCAAAAAAATCTTGATCTTCTTTGTTATTCAACTTCCTTGTAATTTTGTCCATTTCTGCCATGAACAGAACTTTTTGTAGCCAGTCTTCTATTTCTGGTATTTTCTCTTGTTTCCAGCATTGAGCATAGACCATTCTTGCAGTAGTTATTAAATACCAGAACAAAGTCTTTTTTGTTACGTTCACTTCTTCCATTTTAAGTCCTAAAAGTAAAATCTCAGGTGCTTTTTTAAATTAGCAGTTCAATATCTTTTGCATTTCGTTGTGGATTTTTGTCCAAAGTCCACAGCTTTATCACATGTCCACCACATGTGATAAAATGAGCCCTCATGCTTTTTACATTTCCAACATTTATTAGACATATTTTGGTTCATATTTGCTTTTTTTTTTGGCGTCATGTACCATCTATACATCATTTTATAACAATTTTCTCTTACATTGGTACAAGTCGATATCTTAATAGAATTCTTCCACAAATATTCCCACGAGTCTATTGTCACTTCCTTGTTCATATTAATTGCCCATTTTATCATTTGTTCTTTTACAGTTTCATCTTCAGTATACCATTTATCATTTTATAACAATTTTCTCTTACATTGGTACAAGTCGATATCTTAATAGAATTCTTCCACAAATATTCCCACGAGTCTATTGTCACTTCCTTGTTCATATTAATTGCCCATTTTATCATTTGTTCTTTTACAAATTAGAAATCATTTTTTCCCCCTCCACTCTCCCATATGATCTCAAATTCATTCTTTTCCTCTCTGAATCCATATTTTTTCTTATCTGCTTTAAAGATATCACAAATTTGCATATATTTCAACCAAACATATTTATACTGAATTTCATCTTGATTTTTCATTACCCATTCTGTTCCCTCTTTTTTAAGTAAGTCACTGTAAGGCAACCATCCTTCACCTTGTTGTCTTGAATATGGTGTCAAAACTTCTAGCATGTCTCACCAAGTGACGCTTGAAGAAATTGTCCATTTTCGTCTTTTCATACCATAAATAAGCATGCCAACCAAACCTACAATCATGGCCCTCCAAAGCCAGCAGTTTTTTATCCTCTAATTTCACCCATTGTTCCATCCAAGATAAACAAACTGCTTCATAATACAGTCTTAGGTTTGGTAACTGCAAAC
>NW_015160233.1:674941-675081 GCF_001447785.1 Gekko japonicus
CTCATTGTCTCTCTGATGTTTTCATCTTCTTTCTCTACTATTCCTCTGAATCTTAAATGCGTCTGCATCCGTCTGTACTCCATCATTACTTCAGATCTCTTGAATTGCTGTGTCAGTGAATCATGTTTCTTCTCCGTGTC
>NW_015160233.1:675541-705834 GCF_001447785.1 Gekko japonicus
AAATCACCTTATTTTCGCCCTTCTCCTTCACCTCTAAAGTTGTTAAAAATGCAATTTAAAGTCAAGTCCTCCTCAAAATGTCGGGCGCAATTTCTCTATGGTTTTTTGGGTAGAGTAGGTCAGTTTCTGTTCTTCCTGGTCCCGTCTGTGGGTATCTGCTCACATCCGGTTCTTTGCTTTTTACCTTCCGATCCTCTTCCTGTTGTCCACTTCCCCTCTAGGGGTTTCTCTCACTGGTTGTTTCTCTTCGGAAAGCTTTCTTGGTTGCACTGACCCCTCTCTTCCCACGATAACTCTCATCAGTTTCGGTTTTCAACTGCGCGCTTATCTCCTCCTCGCCACAGGAATGATCCACTTTTAAAGTCTTAAATCAAGTCTATTTTTTTTCCAAAATCAATCACTGGGATTAGCAGCTTGGCAGCCGCTCCTCCACACGTTTTCAGACAGTTTCACAGCTAAGTCCTGGTAAGCAGCATGTTTTTGTTATCTATCACGTTTATACTGGGTTTCGCATTGCATCTTTTCAATCACTCACTGTTCCCCTTCTTGAAGAAATCGGCTGACAGAGGACTTATGCTGGAATTCCAGCACGAACGGCTCCTGGAGTGCTGCTTGGCATTCACCCTCTTCGGGGGAGGAGATCAAAGCCTGATATAAGCTTCTTCCGAAGCTTAATCATGCCAATCTCGACTCCCTCTTGGGCTCTGCTGCCTGCTTGCCACCCCCCCTCGCTGGGGAGTGTTGCGTTGGGCTAGAAGTTGCCCAAACTGTCAGAAGAAGCCATCGCCCATCCCACACGATCGTGGAATGCTTTAGTTCTCCATCTTAGCCTGACCGGAAGCCCAGGTGATCAATTCTGATTCATGAAAATATTTTTAATTCAATTCAAGCCATTGACTGATGAATTGTAGTGATTACACAAGAGAAAGACCCGCGAAACCCGCGGGGGTGGGGGTGGGGAGGAACTCAACAGGCGGAGGAGGAAGAACCAGGTAAGCTTCCCCCTCCCATCGGTTCCCCATCTCCTCCACCCCCGGCTCGCCACCCCCTCAGTCTCTCTTCCCCCCCTGATGTGAGCCCGTCTCTTCCCCCCTCCCCCTCTCCGTAGCGAGCCCCGGCAGCTGCAGCTGCCAGGGCTTGCTTGTCTCTTCCCCTCCCCCTCCCTCTCTCTCCGTAGCGAGCCCCAGTGGCTGTGCTACGAACTGAGGGCCGAGCGGCCGCTCGCCGCTTCCTCCCAAGCGGCGGCGGCAACGGCGGCGGCTTTTACCCCCCCGCCGAGGGCCCAAGCGACGGCAATGGCGGCGGCAGCTTCCCCCCAGCCGAGGGCCCAAGCGGCAATGGCGGCTTCCCCCCCCCCGCCGAGGGCCGGGTTGCGGGCCCCCCCCCGCTTCCCTCGTTCTGGCACTTTCGGGGGGATTTAAACATCCCCCCGAATTTTTCCCCCACATTTGGCATTTTTGTGCACACGTGGGGACTGGCCCACGTGTGCACAAACCTCCCCCTCCCCCCCAAGTGCCCCCGGAGTGCGGATTTAGCGATCCTCACTCACGGGGGAAACTTGGCTATTAGTATAAGGATAGTAACATATGTGGCCTCAGTAAGGGACTGAAATTTGCACTTGCAATTGCCTGTAAACCGCTCTGAGACCTTCGGGTCAGAGCGGTATAGAAACCAAATGAAATAAATAAATAAATAAACAAACAAACTGTGGTGAGTTACAAGACCTTGAATCTGAAACCTGTAAACAGCAGAAGCTAGTAGGAAATTGATATGGAAGATACAGAGCTGAATTTAAATAACTGATTTTATCACTATGGAGATAGTTTCCATGGATCAAGGGTGATGTGTTCAATGTCCATTACTTACTTGCTAAAAATATCCACAATTTTTTGTTTCACTTATGATTCCAGTGATTGATGCTTACAATAGTTCCAGGTGGTCAGCTGTTTGATCTGATGTTTACAATATTGAGCATGAGATCAGTCACAAGGGAGTGTCTCAGCAAGTATAACACTACAGCTGTTAGTGGTGGAGCATAAATAAAGAACCAGTCCTCTGATTAAGGATATGCTGCTTGAAAGCACTAACTCTTGTCAGCTAGGCAATATAGGATTGGTACAAATCAATTTGTGACTTGATCTAACAGGATATTTTCAGCCCTGGGCAACAACAAAATTCTGTAGAGGCATCAGCTAAAATAAAGGTTCAATAAAACTTTGCTTGGAAAACCTAAATTGTGATGGTAGCAGTGGCTCTGTAAAGTCAGTTTGTTCAACTGTGATTCAAAAATAGTAGGAAGAAAGCTTCTGTCAGTGCTGGTACCTTGAAGATAACTGGGTGAATCTACAGGTCAGCAAAGGTTAGTTAGTTAAGGGAAGGAATGGCCCAACATGCTCCTCAGAGACAAATTGTGCCCTCTTGTAGCTTTATAACACCATAACCTTGGGCTTGGTTCCTTGGGCTATTAGGTCTATAAAGGGCCAGAAACTGTAGCATCCTTTTCCAGTTTTCAAACCAGAAAATATTTTCACAAGCAGCAGACCATAAGACCTTGGGTCAGTTACAGGCTCTTTTAGGGCTTTTCTCTCACAAGCCATTCTCAAAAGAGGTCTCTCAGCCCCACCTATCTCACAGGTGTCTGTCATGGGAAGGGGAAGGGAAAGGAGATTGTAAGCCATTCTGAGATGCCTTCCGGTAGCGAAGGGCAGGGTATACATCCAATCTCTTCTTTTTCTTCTTCCCTTTGTATATTGTTGAAAGCTGTCTAGCATATTTCTAAAAAATAAATAGATCAGTTCAGACACTCCCTACACCAAAAGCCTTGGATTGAAATGAATCTTCTGGCCCTGTTGGAATTCACATGTAGGGAGGACAAGATAGCTCATTTACCCCTATAAACATTAAATATCCAAGGATTAAAAAGACAGCCAATTTAAACAATTCCTAGGATCAAATGAATCAATCTACATCTTACAGTCTTCTGGATCCTCAATTATGCTTGCCCAAGGCAATGGAAATCAAATCAAATAAAAGCTGTCTCTGTGGGTAGGGGTGTAATTCAGTATTAACTATGTAAAGTATTATGCAGTAGTAGCACAGAACCCACCAACTGAAAAGCTATAGTGCTATAATGTAAAGACTATTTGCTGTAAATTGTTTCTTGTTCAGGGGCCCTATTCTGAGGATTAGAATGAGGACTAGCCCTCACAGTGGATTAATGGTAGTTGAGGCCACATAAACTGCTCAGGACCTGGAATGACAGCTCTCAGAATGGAATAATCTAAAACGTGGCCTTTCCCCCAGTACTTGAAGTTTTAAAATGTTTATGGAAAAAGTAGTTAGGACTTCTCAGTATTATCTATCAGTTACAGTCCAGGATTATATAATGAAATAATTTTGTTAATATTTTCCATGTCTTCTTATCTAACACTGCTATAGTTTATTGTTTGTTCTATCAGAAGTACTTAGATACAATGATGATTATTCAGGTATTAGTTTAATTTGGGCATTTTATTAAATTATCTTTTTAAATTTTTATTTAATTTTAATTTTGTTAAAAATGGAGTCTAAGTGTTCAAGTGTTGAAGTGTTCAAGGAGTCATTCAGTTAATTTCCTTCCTTTTTGTTTGCTTACACTTAAAATTTTTAGAAGTAACACACCATGTAAAAAATTGCATTTTGTTTTGGAATATTGACTGCCACGTCCACTAATAACTAAAAGTGTCTGAAACATAAATTAATTCTACAATAACAGGAAAAGAATAATTAGACACAAATGACAGTCCATGCAATATTTTAAAAATGGAAACAGTATTAAAATTGTAAATTATCTTAGCCACACCAAAGAGACCATAGCCTTGCTTACAAGTTATTAGGGTTATGCATTATGAAATTCCCATGGGTTCAGGCGCTTACAATGATTTCTCTGAATGGGAATACTCTGGAAGATTCTTGAGAATTATAAACTTTCCTTCCCTGACCAACTGTGGTCAACCCCCCCCCCCACAAGTTTACAGACTTACCAGCAGTGCAGCATGTGTTCATGTTTTTCTTTGATTCTGCTGATTTCTCAGATAATGGCATTTTGGGGCTTCCAATCAGATTCTTTTAAGGGAGGAGCATAGAGCATTCCCAAGCAATTAATTTTGGAGACAAACTGAAGAAAGCTCAGTTCTTCCATCTTTCCTTTATGGGGGTGGAACTCTTGTTTTCTTAACACGTATGTTGGGAGGGGGGGACTTTGTTCAGGGGCCCTATACTGAGGACTAGATGATAGCCCCCAGAATGAAATAATGGTAGTTGAGACCAGATAAACTTCTCAGGACCTGGAATGACAGCTCCCAAAATGGAATGATGGCCTCTGGAACAAAACACAATGGTCTGGGACTGCAATGACAACCCCCAGAATGGAATGGCAGCCCTTAGGAATGGCATACGTGTTCTGTGATGGGAATGATATCCCTCAAAGCAGAATGATAGTCCCTGGGACAAGAATCAGTGCTCTCACCACTGTTAAGTCCCCCCACCAATGGGCAACCCTAACTTCCAGGAACTGACATTCTATTTTGGGGTCTGTTATTCCAGTTCCAGAACACTGATGTCATTCTCAAGTGCCCTCCTTCAGATGTGCTGTTTTGGCTGCCCCTGCCATCTGAGGCTAGATGGATGGCATCCTGCGAAAAGTTGTGGCACCAAAATTTTGGAACTCTCTCCTCAAGGAGGTATGTTTGGCTCCCTTTGACTTTTAACAGCAAATGAAGACTTTTTGCTTTCTTTAGCATACCCCCAATAAACAGTTTTTGGCCCTTCCTTTAAATGTTGGTTGTTTAAGTACTTTTAATTGTTTACATGTTTTTATGTTGCCACTTATTAAATGTATGCTGCCTAGTGAACCATGATTGGGTGGAAAGGATACATAAAATGTTTTAAACAACTAAATAAGTCCTGCATGTACATATATACATCTGTTGGTAAGTAAAACCCAACATATGTTCACTTAACAAATGAAAACAGGTACCTGTAAATGTGGGATTAGGACCACATGTTAAGCTGTAAATGCATTCAAAATAACATTAGAATTACTTAATATGTATAAAGAAAAATAAAATATTGTACACGTACTTTCACTTTTTGTGAACATAGCTACTAACAATGACATAAAAATGGGTAGAAAATGTAATAGGTGTAGATTCAATAATAGTTGCCCTCCCCCTTCCCCCTTTGGTATCCTCTTGGTCAAGACTTCAGTCATAAAGACCTGTAATAAATTGAATTAATAGTTGCCCAAATGAATGAATATGTACTTACCTTTGATGCATTGCATAAGGAAAAGAAGGGAAACAAATAGTTATCAGGGAAAACAATATGTATATAAAATAGGAAAATAACACCAGATCATGTTGTAAGTGGGGGGAAATTACACAGATGATTGCGTGTTCTGGGTTCTGAGATGCAAAGGCAAAGTAATGGGATGTGAGCCTTCTTCCTCCTTACCAAAGAATTACTGTTATTTGAATTTAGAAAAAGAAGCTGAAAATATCCATATTCATTGGCTGAGGTCAGACTGGCAGTTTGAAGCATGAGGGAGTCATGGCAAAAAGATCTGGCACAAACTGTTCCGTTTTTTCCTGGTCACACTGCACCAACTGATGAGGGAGCATACTGGGGAGGAGGCGCATGGGAGCATTCGCACTGTTGGCCTGCCCCTAGCAGAGGTGTGGCTTTTGGCATTCACACTTTGTTGGTGCAGGATGACCGCACTCTCCAGGGTTTGCTACCACTTTCACCAGGTACTTTTTAAACTCGGGAGGCAAGTGCTACAAGATGGGCTGAGTACAGCTGGGGAACAGCTGAGGGATGTGCCAGTGTGAACGGCTCTTTTAATCTGTTTGTGAAACGTTTCTGGCATGTGCCTATCTCGGGGCAAACTGCCAGTCTGAACTCAGCCATTTTATCTCTAATTAGTAACTAGTACTTGATCTGTATAACCATTAATCCAGGACAAGGTCAGAATTTTTGGTTAAAAACATTCTCATTAGAGATAAATACAGTGAATGCAAGCACTCAAGAGAAGTCTAAGAATGGTAAAATGAATCTAGACCAGTTCACTTGATAAGGTTTACATTATAGGTAAGCTACCATGACAGTCCTTCAGAATCTACTATGTGAACTGAAAAATACAACTGACAGCAATTCTTTTAATCATGGCAGCACTTTTTCTAGTGGTACTGTCTATTTCTTGTGAATGGAAAAGCCATTGTTGGGGTTTTCATCCAAGCTATTTTAGTGGGATGAAGTTACTGTCAGGTTCCCAGTCAAATCACTCTCCACACACACTCTGGTAGTGAATGCTTTATTTAGAGATATGAGATGCTGTGGGTTCAAGCTCTTTGTTAGGACTGAATTGCAAAGGTGGGAAAAGCAGGATATAGGTAAAACCCCCAAAATTCCAAACATTCCTATGTCAGCATTACTACAACAACTCTAACAATTATACAGTCACTATCTACTTCAGCCATGCACAGTCTTCTCCAAGGACATTTGCATGTGAAAGCTGTCTTTGGGGCCTCTTTGGAAAATTACCAAGCGATACTCCCTCACCAACTACTCCACTAACTACACCCCCCCCCCAGGAATGCATTGGCAAGCGAGGGCGGTGATAAAGATACAGACAATAAGAAAGGCAAGGATGAACAATACAGTTAGCACAGGTGTCATATGCCTGAACTTGACAGTTACATTAGTCTGCAGCACTTTTGAGAAACCACCACTCCATACCAATAGGGGCATCCTTGGCATTAACTGAACCTACATGGAAGCTTCATTCAGCTGCTTCCTAAGGTCATCCCACTGTCACCAAGGAAAGGGGGAAGCCTTGCTCTGTCCTACTGGAATCCAAATGAGTTGCTAAGAGCCAGCCATTGAAGAAAAACAATATAAATTCAACAAACAGCCAGATGTCCCATGATTTTCTATCACCAAATTTGTGGTCACATATATCAATAGAATGACAATTTTATCCTAGTAGGCATTGTTTATCAGAACGGGTATGGTGTAGTGGTTAGAGTATCAGGCTAGGATATGGGAAACCCATGTTCATCCCCATTTTACTGTGTAGGCTTGTTGGGTGACCTTGGATCAGTTACACACTTCAGCCTAGCCTACATCACAGGGTTGTTGTGAGGATAAAATGGAACAGAGGAAAATGACACAAGTCCATGTTGTACATATTGAGATAAGTCATTCATAGTTCAGGAGCTGGAGGGAGATTGGTTTATGGGCAGACACAAGAGCAGAAATAGGGTGCAGAAGAACAGAAAAATCTTTATTTGAATAGAAGACTTGAGAGGAAGAAGGTGTGGGCAGGTACAGATGTTGCATGGTCAGCGCCAGAAAGAAATTGACCAAAAGCAGTGTGATAAGGAAAGCAGGAAGAGTTTAGTACCCACTTGCCAATGCCATACTTTCCCACACCCATTCACTACTACTCAAAGAATGATTCTTCTGTGCTTCCACATAAGAATATGAATTCAAGTAATCAGCAGAGGATGAGAATAGGTAGAAATTTGAGGAAATAATAGGAATATTAGCACTGAAAGGAGTACATAATTTGGTTCAACCTATCTTTAAGTGCAGAATTGCTAGAGAATATGGAAAGAAAGCCAGTCCTTTTCCGACATGGTTGATGTTCCTGAATATCAAGGATATTAACTTAACTAATGATCCTTTAAATGGGTATGTAAAATATAATTTAAACTACTTGCAACATGCAAAAGATAGAAGCATCATTAATTACTGCCAGACTCACTGGCATGTGGAAATCAGGAAATCATTAGCCTTGGTAAAAATAGTTTAATGCAACAGAGATGAGAATACTTTACTTTGAATAGTTAAATGACAATAAATGCATCTATTGCCAAAATTTAAAAAAGACAGTGATTTAAAATTTTAAAAAGACAGTGTGATTTACTGAATGGTTAATGTTAACTTGTACATAAAATGAGAAAAGAAAGCAAAAAAATCAAAATACGATAATCTACCAATCATCTATCTATCTTATAATTTTGACCCACTCGATATAACACTGTGGGTTTAACTAGTTTCTTTAAATTTATTCAGATCTGCTGATCTACATCATTTATTTATTTATTTAGATTTATTAGGCTGCCCTTCCCTGCAGATAACGATACAGGGGTTGCAGTATCAAGAACTAACAATGACAACAATACTGCATTGTGCATACATATATCCATGTCAATATAATCACCAAAGAAAACTTACTATTAAGGTACTACAATGCATTAATTACATACTTTCATCATACAGTTTCATACTGCATTAGATTTGGCATGCTTCTTGTAAGTACTTAGATAACATCAGGTGATTCTCATGTTTTAATAGATTATGAGAGTAGCCAGGCGATTCTTTGATTGTTAATATTATTGTATCTAATGGCCGTGAATGGCTCTTCTCTGGATTAAGTTTGGGTAATTTCGTTCCTTAATATTTTTGGTGGTGGGAGGAATATATTGCTTCCATTTGTATTCTCATCAGCCATTTAATATTCTAGATGTTAAATAAAATGCTGTACATTAACAGTGCTAAAATGAATAAAAGACAGTTCTGTTGGCTACCTGATATGGGTACAGATGAATTTATAAGCACCATATGAATGGCAAAAATAGTTTGTATGTGCTGATGCTTTCTTCTATTTCTTGTTATTGGGCAGTGGGAATCTGAAACTCCCACTGAAAAACTCCCACTAGTCTTACATACATACATCTTCAAATTAAAGGCAACCCAATCCAAGAGGGGAAAATGTGCACATAAATGGGTGCTGTGTACATGTGTCCTGGGCTGAGTATTGAAAATGACCAAGCTATCTTGAATAGCACCAATCCTTTCTTCAAGGTTAGCAAACCAGAATACTGGCAGCCAGTCTCCCCAACATTAAAAAAAATGCAATCAGTTCTAATCAAGACTATTTGATTTGAAGCAGACAATTTGGTAACGAGAAATTTATACGTAGCAACTTATACGTTAGCTGCTTTGTTGGCGGAGGTCAGAAAGGCGGAATACAAGTTTTTGTAAATAAACAAAATAAAATGTTGTATTGAGATGTATCTAGTACAATCTAGCCAAACTAGAATCTCATTATTTTCACTGAGAAAATTAACATCTTCTTAAATCTCTTTCATCGAACCTAATGGTGCATAAAGGTGCTTATATTTGGCTGAACCCAGCTGTGTGTATTTTGTTTCTAATTATAGGACAGGCCCACAATATTTCTTTTTCTCTTGTTTTCAGCTTGAAAATAGAGTTTTGCTTTGCCTCCCAGTCAGACTAATGAGACAGACAACAGTTTGGAAGTAAACAAGAGCCACTTTATTGACTATTTAACATACATTGCAGCAAGGGACCAACTAAGCGAGCACAGAACAGGCAAGGCAGGTGTCACTCCCCTGACACCTCCTTGCCCTTTTCATGGGTGGGTCACCTAGCTCTGATCTTGAGCCAGCAATCTGGCTTGCGACCGGCAGCCCTGCAAAACTAGTTGCCACCTAGGGGTGCCTATCCCTGAAGCCTTACAACTTGCAGAGAGGAGCTTTACCCTAAGAGGTTCGCAAAGGTGATCACCATTCCCCACCCTGGACCCTAAAATCTGAAGGCAGTTCCTGATGACCCCCTGTACCCTAATGGGAGAATGCCATAAGGTGCTCACCAGTTCTGAATTCTTGCCCGCACAAACCTGCCACTGCCAAGGCCAAGCCTCTGCTTTGGCCTTTCCTCCCCACTAACAACCCAAGGCTGACCAAATCCCTTGCCGCAAGTCCTGTGAAAATAACCCATTGCCCTTTTCTGATAGATGCACCCTGTCAGCCTTGTTCAGGTCTTGGAACTTGACCCGTATGTCGGGGTGCAACAATAATTGCCATAAACCACCCTCCATGGCCTTCCTCATCTGGCAGCTGGCTTTACACCTGGCGAGGGTCACCCAAATTGCGTCATACCTGGCAGGGCAGAATAGCCGACCCGACTATCTGCACTCTGGGCCACCTTGCTCTTATCATCACAAGGTCAGCCTCCGCTTGTAACACCAAGTCCTTGCCCTTCATGGCGAGGCAGAATAGCCAACCAAACTATCGGTACTCCAGGTGACCTTGCTTTTATCATTGCAAGGTCGGCCTCCGCTTGCAACACCAGGGCCTTGCCCTTCATGGTGAGGCAGAATAGCCAACCAAACTATCAGCACTCCAGGCCACCTTGCTCTTATCATTGCAAGGTCTGCCTTCACTTGCAACCTGAAAGAAGAACCCCATTAACAACTTAAACATAACATTAGACTTTGCAATCCTGTACGTATCCCTTGTAGCATCTTGTAGCCTTCACCCTCAGCCCGCATGGCTAAATACTGGTGTAGGACCTGCACGGGGCATAATTCCATCTCAGAAAAACTCTCCCGTGACCAGCCTTCAAGCATCTTCCTTATATGGAAGTCGCCCGTCTTCTCCTTGTACCCAGATGTTTTGCTGGCATAAGTGAGAGATGGCAGCGTACCCCTGATGGAGCAGGCTGACAGGCCCCTACCTCTCAGTGATACACAAAACTGCATCAAATGGGACAATGGTATGGGCCAGACCTGTCTCAGACCTGCTTCCTCCATAAAGGACAGGAACTACTTACCCACCCTTTTATAAGCTCTCCTGGTGGAAGGGGTGAGAGCTAAGCTTATTGCCCTGATGGCCTCAGCCCACAAATCTGCCACACCTCTACCGGCATCTGAACCAGAGTGTGAAGGCTCCGACCAGGGCCAGGACCCTAGGAGACTTGGACGTCAATGAATTAATCATGTACTGTGGACAGATTGTTGCACCAGAAGTGGACTGTATGGTTGGCGAGCTCAGAAGACCAACTCCACACTGGCATGACAATCAGAAAAAGGTGAGGTCTTTGACCCACCCTACCAGAAACCATTCCCCAGGCCAGTCCTCAGCATACCAGTGTCCATGGAAGTAGACTCCAAAGCCAGAGGAGCCTCCCGCATCAGATGTAACCTGCAGCTCGGCTTCAACCAGGAGGTCCTCCCTCCAAAGACACCCCATTGTATGAATCAAAAAATTCTTTTCATACAAAGAGGTCATCTCTTATACCCCGGGTGACCCTACTCTTATGGTGTGGTAGGTGCAAGCCCTTCATGAACCCTTCATGAACTTCCCAACAAATGCCCAGCTGGGTGCCACAACTTTGCATGCAAAGTTGAGGTGGCCGGCCAGCTGCAGCGACTCCAGCAAGGTAATCCTCTCCTTCTCTCTGGGCATGTCAATAAATGTCCACAGTGCATTTAATTTGTCAGCTGGTAATTTACATAGCTGCCCTACCGTGTCTATCACTATCCCCAGAAAAAGTTAGAATTGGAGTAGGTCCCTCCGCTTTCTCTTAGGCAAGGGGAACTCCTAGCTCAGTAACATTTGCGTGACCCCCATCTTTTCTTCCTGCCAACAGGAAGTAATCAAGATAGTGGGCAGTGCTGCATAATCCTGTCCTGTAACACAAGGCCCATTCCAAAAAGGAACTGAACCACCCAAAATCTCCACAGGATACTGAGCACTCCATGGTGAAGGGTCAGTCATAGATGAAATCATGGAACTTTTAAATGCCTGCCACAATCGCCAGGTCCTCCCGGTCTATATGGGCGTATACAGGAAAGGCTGAGGAGGAGGAGACAGCTGGCTTGCTGGAGACTAGGGACTTGTCTGGGTCTTTCTTCTTGTGCAAAGAAGGGCACAGTCATGGGGTCTGCAGGGGGAAGAGGGGAAGCAGTGGAAATTGCCATTATTCCCCTTTAAATTCTGAGTCAGGACTCCAAGGAGGAAGAATAAAAATAAATAAGTCATAGAATCATAGAGTTGGAAGGGGCCATATAGGTCATCCAGTGACCTGGGCCCTGCTGTTCAGGGCTATTCAGGCTCTTGACTTGAGCATCTGACATTTTGTCTATGTGGCTCTTACATGAAGCAAGTTTGGCCACCCCTGCTGGCCACCCCCTTCCCGGCCTGGATCTCCGCTCATCTTTTTGCCTCTTGCGCCTGGAGGGAGGGAGGGTGGGAGGGACAGGGGTGGCCTCTGGCCCAGCCCCCCGTGAAATTGGAAAGTCTACACCCATGGAACCCAGATGCTTCTGCCTTTCAGATGGGGCGGCTCGCTAGCCCCTCTATCAGGCAGAAGCACTGGAGATCCTCCCCCCCTTTCCTTTGCCCCACTTGGAGGCGAAGGGAAGGGAGATGTCAGGGGTGTGGCATATGCAAATAAGTTATGCTAATGAGTTATGCTAATGAGCTCCTGCACCTCTTTTGCTACAAAATGACCCCCGGCTACATGCCCCATGGGAGGTAAACTCCCTGCAAAGTGGGCGTTGCTGAACCACCTGCCCCGCCTGGGTGTGGGTACCTGCCTCACCCTGTGATCTGCGAATGGAGTGGCCACTATCTGACCTCTCATTGCCTAATCGCCGGTTGGGGGACATGATTTGCAGCCATAAGTGTGGGTGAATCTGGTCCCACCTGAAGGCCGGATTCATGGCTGCCCTCATTCTGAACTCTTCATCGTACTGAACCCATGCAGGGCTCAGAAGATCGGTAAAGCCCTTATAAATTATGCCCATATATTGGAGCATCGCCAAAGCCCACCATGGCTGATGCCTTACTATCACTGCTGCATAGATTAAAAATCCTGGGAACCAGTTTGCCCAGGTCCTGTCCACCCTGTGCCACATCAGGCGTTCCTTCGCCTTCTCATCTAGGTCCCCTTATCTTTCTTCTCCAGTTCCCTGTATATTAATGTGAAGACATCGACAAATTCTCTCATAAGAATTTTATCTTTGGTGGCCGTGTAGAGGTGATCTCCCAGTGGCAAAGCCAGGTCCCCAAATGGAATGGCACCTGCTGACACCAAGTCATATGCAGAACCCCCAAGATTTGAAAAACCAGCACCTGAGTTTGGGTAGCCCCATCCAGGCCAAACACCTTGAGGAGGCGGTTGGGCCATACCTCCCCAACCTGCATAGGGTGACCATCCGCATGGCACTGTGTTCCCAACACTACCTTGTACTGCTTGGCACCTTGGGCTCTGGGGCCCCATGGCCAATAAGACCTTCCTTGCCCAGTGTTCTCTACCTTCCCTTCCCTCCTTGGAGGTCCTTGGTAAAGCTCCACCTGAAGCTCCTCTGTGCCCTAGCTCTCCTGCTTGTCACCCGCACGCTGCCTCTGGACCAGTTGACCCATGTTGATGCCACTTCGCCCTGTCTATCCTTGAAAAAAACTAAGTGTCCCAATACCTGAGCCTGAAAGGATTGTTTAGGAAAGGATTTAGACATGTCACGCAAAACAGCATGCTCACCCTGTCAACTCTCAAGGGCTGCTAGCTTCTCGAGGATGGCTGCATTGACAGGGTCCTGCTCATCCTCGTCAGATGAGTATAAAAGAGAGGGGTGCTGTGGAGGCTTCTGAGTAGGCTTCTTTGGGGCTGGCTGTTTGCCCTTAGGAGCACCCTGTCCTTTCTTGGGAGTCATTACTAAAATGAAATTGCATGGGAACTGAAGCTTTTTGGCTCCTAGTTTGCTATGCAACCTTAGTTGTCTCACCTAAAAGCGACCCCTTCAGGAGCTGAGTTACGTTCACACTTAGGCCTCAAAGGTATGCATTCTGGCAGTCACTTAAAGTGGCTGCCCAGCAAAGTGTTTCAAAATGGCCACTGTAGAGCCCTTCTCAAAATGGCTGCCTGGAAGGTACCCTCTAAGATGGTCAACCTATAAGGCCACACTCAAAATGGCCACCCTACAGAGGCCCACTCAAAATGGCTGCTGCCAGATGCCCTCATCAAAAAATGGCAACCAACAATGCTGATGGAGGCCTTCAAGCCCACACACACCCTGTCTGTTCTTAGCAGTCACTGCAGGGTTTGGTTGCCAAATAGCGCCCCTTATCTAATTGGCCAGGCTGAAGCTCCTGATGGCCGTTTGAATTTTTTTTTAAATTACCCTTGCTCCCAAACAACTGTTAGGCCTATTCTTGGCCAGCCTGAGGAAACCCTAACTGCCAAAACCATTTATTTGAATACCAGGCCATTGGGGCAAGGTGTCTGAATCACCAGGCCAGCAATGCCTATCCAAATGGGACTATGGCTGCCGGGGGGGAGGTGTCTGGTAGCAAAAAAGGCTCCTAACAACCCTGCCCCTTAAGCCAGGATGGACTTATTTATTTTATTTATTTATTTATTTAGACTTCTACCCCACCCTCCCAGCCAAGGCCGGCTCAGGGTGGCTTACAACAGAATGAAACATCCACATAAATTTAAGTCATCCTAAAAACAGATAAAACATTGCTCTAAAAGCCCTTGCACAGAGCCATGGGGGGGGAGACAATATTTGTTGGGGGAGTAAAAGAAAAGGGGAAGGGTTGAGAGGGGGGGTGACCCAGCAGCCTTACCAACTGTAGCCACCCACCACCCAGGGCCCGAACAAGGCAAGGCTCCTTCTTTATTCTATTCTTTTTTTAAAAAAATATTTTAAACGCCCTGAAAGCCACAGCTCTGACGCAGCTCAGAGATCTGGTCACAAGCGCAGCCACGTAAATAAGGCCATAGACGTGGCCCTGGAAGAAGGCCAGCTGACACACCCCAACATCTGAGCCGCAGGTGCGGCCCGATGCCTGGGCTGCAACATGGCTCAGTCTCATGGCCGCGGATGCAGCTCAGACTGGATCCTCGCTGCTCCGGCCCCCTTTCCTGGGCTTTGCCACCTCACTGCCACTCGGTTTTGCTTTGTTTTTTTTAATTAGATTAGCCCTGCCTTGCTGTCGCCTGAAAGGTAGGTATTGTGTAGTGGGTTGCCGCATGGACAAACGACAAACAACGACGTAGTGCATAGCACGCTTTATTGGTACACAACAAGACAGGGAACAACGGCTGGCAGGCCAACTATATACACAACCAGGGGACCCACCCCTGAGTAGTAAAAGGACACACATTGAATAATTAATGAGGGGGGCGTGGCAGAAGCCAGGGTCACCATGAATATGTATGAAGGAGGCGTGGCGGAAATGACGTCCCCCATGCATATGTAATGAACTTGCGTAACAGGATATGGAAGCAGCCAGGCCACCATGAATACTAATGAGGTGAGATAACCAGATATGCCACCATGAATGCTTAATGAAGGGGGTAGAAGTGACCCACATGACCCCATCACATGACCCCACCATCTGACCCGCCCCAGCACTGCCCCTTGTCTAGCGCCACCCACTGTTGCGACATTGAACTTCCGCCTGCTGCAGCCCCCACCCCAGAAAGGGGGCAACTGCCAGTGGGAATGCCCAGGTATGACCATGTGACCCCTCTAAAAACACGCCCCGTCACCCCTGACCAATTGCCAGTGGTCTGGGGCACACATGGGTCAGGGCCCTGCCCCAGGAGGAAAGAAGCCATTTTGCGCTAGCAGGCACACGGTCAGGATCTTGCTGAAGACATGGAAATGGATGCAACTTGCTTGGCGGGTTTGAATCTCCCGCCACGGTCCCATTGGTTCCCCCAGTGGAGGGACTAGGATCCTAGTCCCTATTGTTATGCCGGACTGAAGCTCAGGAGTGTGCGCTGGCCTTTGGTGGCGGTCAGCGGACACAACAGTAGGCAAGGCCTTTGAAAGCTCCCTGATGTGCTCGGAGCTGCTACAGCTACTGAGCATGAGTTCCAACTGTCTGGGTGGGAGTGCAGCACGGCTGTTTAACCAAGCCGGTTCTGCCCCCCGCCCATGTCACAATGCGCCGCATCATGGTGACTGTTGCTGCCCCAGTCTCCTCTGGGGTGGCAAAACAGCCCCCGGCATCCAGCAGTGTAACCAGGAGGCCGGGAGCTCCATAATACAAAGGCCCACTTCCTGTACTTTAAAGACTAACTAATGCCACAATCTGTACTGTTTCATTTGTTCAGTTTCTCATTATGAGCTGAACACAGGTATTACAATTCTAATTAATTCCCCAAATTTCTAGAAGCCTGCAATCTAATTTGCATATAGTGCCCTTCCTCTTCACTTCTACTATATCTTTTGGCTTGTGTTAGAGTTCCAAATATCTGTCTAATTCTTCTCAGAATGCAGAGTCAAGTTCTGGTTTTGTGGTTGCTTATAGCTGTCTGCTGTAGATTTCCAGAATCGGAAATAAGTAATACCAGCAGTGGTGAAGAATTGTCAGTGGGGTAAGAAAAAATGTCTTTGGAAATTTCCACTCACAAACATCCAAATTTCCCTCTTTCCAGGCTTTATATTTTATTCGGGAGGTTTGAGAAAGCCAATTTTCCCTTCTCTTTAATTGATTTTTTGCTGCTCCTACATTCTGTGCTTCAGTCCATTTTAATTTTTTGGGTAAATTTTCAGTGTCATATTTTTTTCTGCACATATTGGAACATGTGGAAACCCCCCAGCTTATCTGTGTGTGCCCAATTTTCTTGCTTTCATAACTGATCAAGGTACCCAATGCTATTATATGTAGTTGCTCAATTAAATTTCTTTTTAGAGTATGATCACAAGGAAGTTCTTCTGCATAGAATGCTTTACAAGTAATAGGAAAAACAGAAGATCACTGCTGTGGTTTAAGTGTTTATTTCATTATCATTATTGTGGATTGTGGTTTTTATTTTTTTCTGTTATGCCTACATGCATGCAGCCTCATTCCTTTATGTCATCTGCTAGAATTGGATATACAGATAATACACTTGATCTTATGAAAATGGGAAATTCCCAGGTTGTATAAAAATGACTGTTTCTCATTTCCCTTTGTGGCAACAAGAAGTAAATTCATTAAAAAAAAAAAACCCCGGCCTCTGGCAAGTAATAGAGGCAACATCAATTTTGTTGGTGTACGGAACATACAAGTAAGAATCATGACATGCACAGGTGTCCCTCCCCCTCCTTTTTTGCTTTGTATGTTATTGGCAGCTTACAATGGGCTGCATATTCAAAGAAGCTTCAGTAAAATTTCTACTTCTGTGCTTGCAGTTCTGTGGGAATAATGAAGTGCAAATCCATTAGAGCTCCTAAGATGCCCCTGTAAGAGAGATCAAAGTATGAGTGCATTGATCAGGTAATCTAAATTTTATTATTTGAGCACATAATTCTGCAAACTCACTTTGTGATTGCTTTCATTGGTGCTAAATAAAGGCAGATTCTACAAGTTTGTCATGTTTGCCTTTGAGCAAAATATAATAATTTCTACAGAGGTGGGGCCATGTTCTGGTGAACTGGATTTTGCTTTTGGACAATAAGTAACAACAGTGAGATTGAGAAACTGGGTTTTGTTGAAGCAAGTAGATAGCAATGTAAATATATCTTCTACTCTAGAAAGCAGGATTTAGTGGTTGATTAAAATTTATTCCTCTGAAAAGGGAAGAGAGATACAATGCATTGACATCCTCTGGTAAATGTTGATTAGTATCATATTGATTTTTTTTCTTCTTTTGGGAGGTGCTCTTTTATTGTTGCCACCCTTTTGAATTGAAATAAATCATACCTATATGCAGTAAATGCATACAGAGTCAGGGATCACATTCACATGATTACCTACCAGCTAAAGCTCTATAACTCAATAATTGGAGCAAACTGAAATTACTGCTACATTCATATAGAGAGGCCTAGGAGCTGACCAGTAAAGCTTTCCCACTTCTTTAAAGGAGATGGCTCACTGGGAAGATGCAAAATGAACAAATCAAGTAGATATGGATGGCACTCAGTATCTTATTGTTCTGAAATATATTATCGAGATATGTCTATGCTGTCTAATTTTTATCAATGACTGAGAGGCTTCCTGTTTTTACTCCTAAGTGCAAATATCTCTTGCCACAAACCCACACATAGAGACAAACAAAACACATAATTATTGCTTCAGGATAACATGCCCAATGAACTGCTGTCACAAAGACCTAGTATTACTAGAAATATATTGCAAGACACATTAAGAAAGCTAAGTACTGTAATTCTTAACTAGTTGTTTCCCTTGTTTGCAAGTTTTATTACTTAATAATTTTATTTTTAACACCATGTTTTAAAATATCCTTAAATGTATTTATGCAGGAACAAGTATCTGTACAATGCATCAGATTGAAGTCTTCGGAGTCAATCCATGGATGCATTGCGGTGTGAGGTGTTGTTCCTTAATATTTATTGATATTTGGAGCATGACTTAAGGAGTGGAAAGCCCTATTCCTCAAGGCCTTCATTATTCATAAATGCAGGCCTAAGCACTCTTACTAGAGAGTATGTCCCTGTATTAGAAACTCGAGGACAAGTAGAAGTTTTTATTAACATCCTCAACTTCCTCACTTTACTCCTTCAGCTGGTTTCCCAAATGACTCAAACACTCACCAAATCCTGAGAGAAACTGCCACCCTAACTGTGTAGGCAGCAAGGGATGAATATTTGAACGTATCCCCTCCCATCTGATTATCAGTAGAATGTAGGATGTTAAAGCAGAGTGAATTTAGCAGTTATAAAATAAATAAATAAAGGATCCTAAATTATGCAAAGAAAATGGATTTGGTAAGAGTTTACAAACAGGCTTTATCTGTGGCCAAGCACAGAAGCAATAGCAATTTAACAAGAGTCAACCTCTGCCTCGTCACCTTTCACCACCTCTGCTCACTTCCTCTGCCCAGATTAGCAACTGTTCCTTTTCTTCTGAGAGGTTGTGAAATCTGTTATACAGTTGGGGCATGTTGCATTGTGTTTAAAGACACTTGAAGGGGATCAGGAAGGACATAATGTGATCTGGAGGAGAAGATGATGAAGCCACTATCTTATGTTATCTTCTCATAGACCTTGTCCTTTATGGAAGCAAGACCTTCATGGAAGAAGGACAAGAAAACAAAATAGTAAGGAGAAGAAGGAAGTTTACTCCAAGGGCTGAAACATGAATTTTTTTGTTTCTCAAGCCTCATTATCTAATGGGAAGGGGGAATTCATGGTAGAGGGAACATGTGTCCCCTTCCCCTAGGGATCAGAACCAATCACAGCTTTATACAACTATATAAAGTCAATCCTAGGTCAGGCAATCTTGAAACACTGGTGCTAGTGATGTCTTTATGTCCCATGCAGAAGCATAGTGTAGGAAATAGTCCAATCTTCCTAGTCTGACAGAAAATAGAAATATTCAGAGTAATTCTCTGTCATCAGTGGGACAACAGACAACCAGCCTGATAAATATTGTCAGTGTAAGGCTTTTGCTGTCTAAGTGACAGACATTGATGCATAGAAGAAATTAAATGTACATACATACTCAGAATGATTGAACTAGTGGGCTTGCTAGCTCCTTAAATCCGAATTTGAGTCAAAGAAAACACAGCAGTTGGCTAGACATCACAAATGAAGTGAAGGTGGATTGCATTTATCTCAGTCCTACTAAACTGATTGGCACTTACTTCTGAGTAAATGTTATTAGGATCCTACCACATAAGTTATAAAAGTAGAACACCTTTGGGGTTATAACTGCTGTTTAGATTGTGGAACCCTTTGTGCCATGTTGCACTAATTTGCGTAAACATTACTGTGAAGCTGAAATGATGTGAGCATTACTTTTTGGGGATATTTATGTATATGAGCATAATATATCATTGAATCCAGCTAAGTTATAAAACTGAATTCTCCCATTTCTAGCAGTGAAATGTCATATAAATATTTTAGTTTGAGGCAGTGTCTTTACTGCAGTCAAACTCCAATATTCACCCTTTTTGACAATAAAGCTTAGCATTCTCTGAAGCTTTGCCCATCATTCTGGGAGTCTTTCTTCATTACCATACAGCTGAACCTAGAGCAGGGTCAGTAGATAAATCTCTAGACTCTAAGCTGTCATCCAACATGCCTTACTAGATGACTGAAAGCCAAAAGGGTCTCATTTGTATTTTTTCCAGTTTACATTACCCACAATCCTTTATAGACACATAATTTAGAAAGTATAGAATAGTGAGCTTTTTGTTGTATTCATTAAGAAATTATTAGAGTAGGGCTGTTCTTTAAAAATAGGACAGAAATTAAAACTGCAATAGCATCATGCTGGAAAAGTACATTAATCCCAGATTTAGCATTATGGTGCAAAAAACTATGGGACCAATACATTATGGCAAAAATAACTGACAACCTATCTTTATTCTCAAATTTCCTCATCCAAGTTTGTTACAACTTGGTTTCCCATTATGGAATACTTAGCAAAACAAGATGGAATCCCTAATGTGATTGATTATCTAAGTCTGTGGTAACTATAAAGCAGTTTGGATACTCTTATCCTAATGAAATTGATAAATCATGTATTGTTTTATATTTATATCATATGAGGAATAAGGCCCATTGTGGAGATAAATACAATGAACTCTAGAAGGAGGCTCTGGGTGGGTGCCCCAGCCTTGGGCACTCAGCATTAATTTTCTGTGGCAACCTCAGCAGGGTATGACGACACAGAGTCCACCGTTTTCTCCAAGAGAACTGCCATCTGAAGAGCAGTTGTAATTCTGAGTGATCGCTAGCCCTCACCTGGAGATTGGCAACAATGGTTCCCCAGGAGGAAATGACTGGTTTGGAGAGTGGAGTCTATGGCACTGTACCTGTCTGAGGTCCCACCCCTCCTCAAACCCCACCCTCTCCAGGCTACACCCCTCAAATCTCCAGAAATTTCCCAACCTGGAGGTGGCAACCCTATATCCTTCCCAGACAGCCATCAGCCTACCTTAATCTGCCCCTCTGACTTCAGCTTTCCATCTCCTCCCCCCTCCCTGCAGTCTCTACCTAGGAAAAGAACAGCCTTTCTCCAAAGCAGTTCACATCATTCTCCTCTCCCCCTTTTGATCTGCACAACAACTCTGTGAGGTAGGTTAGGCTGAAAGTCTGTGACTGGTCCAAAATCACCCACTCAGCTTCTACAGCAAGAACCTGGGTCTGGCAGACACTGCTCTGAAGTGCTAACGGCTATGCCACACTGTCTGTCCTAGTTGAGAGCCAGTTGGAGTAGTGGTTAAGAGCATGTACTCTAATCTGGGAGAATTGGTTTTGATTCCCCACTCCTCCACATGCAGCTGCTGGTGTGACCTTGAGTCAGTCATACATTTATTCAGACCTGTTCTCTCAAGGGCAGTTCTCAAGAGAGTTCTCTCAGCCCCACCTACCTCACAGGGTGCCTGTTGTGGG
Source organism: Gekko japonicus (assembly GCF_001447785.1). Lineage (NCBI taxonomy): Eukaryota > Metazoa > Chordata > Lepidosauria > Squamata > Gekkonidae > Gekko > Gekko japonicus. Next base: position 696,756 of record NW_015160233.1, read on the forward strand.
GAGAGGAAGGGAAATGGATTGTAAGCCACTCTGAGACTCCTTCGGGTAGTGAAATGTGGGGTATAAATCCAATCTCCTTGTTCTCATCCTCCTCTTCTTCATTATCATCATCTTCTTCATATTTAATTTATTTATTTTTTTTAAAAAATAGAGGGGTTGCTGGAGTTGAACAGGAGCAAGCAGCCTAACCCTAGTTGTCATGCCAGTTAGGTGTCATCAAGTCACCCAGAGGGTGCTGACAGGTAGCCAACCTCTAGGTGGAGCCTGAAGATCGCCTGTTATCACAACTGAACTCCAGACAACAGATCTCTCTCCCTCTGGAGAAAAAACTGCATTGGAGGATGGAATCTATGGCATTCTTTACAGCTGTAAAGGTAAAGGTTCCCTTGCTCGAAAGCCAGTCGAATCCGACTCTAGGGTTGCGGTGTTCCTCTCCATTTCAAAGCCAAAGAGCCAGCGCTGTCCGAAGATGTTTCTGTGGTCATGTGGCCGGCATGACTAAACACCAAGGTGCACGGAACGCTGTTACCTTCCCACCGAAGTGGTACCTATTTATCTACTTGCAATTTCTTGCTTCCGAACTGCTAGGTTGGCAGGAGCTGGAACTAGAGATGGGAGCTCACTCCATCATGCGGCACCTCGGTCTTGAACTGCTGAACTACTGACCTTCCACAGCCTGCAGTTCAGCATCTTAACCACTTGAGCCACCGCAGCTCCTTGTCTATTCAACTGAGGCCTCTCCAAATTCTGCCTTCTGTAGACTCCACCACAAAACCGCCAGACATTTCCCATCCTGGAGCTGACAACCCTAGTCAGGATGGGCCCCAATTAGTTGTCTCTCAAAGGCCAAAATAGGCCTGGAAAGAGCTTCCTCCCCTCCCCTTTTACTGACAGAACCAAGTTGAGAAGATTGCACCTTTCATTTAGTTCTAATTCAACTAATGGTTTTGTGTCACATGTTTCTAAAATATAATTGTTTTGATGTAGCTTATTGGGTTTTGTGTCAGCAGAAACTCTACAAATGTGAAAGAGTAAAAGAAAGCTTCTAATGATGCATTAGGTTCCACAGGGCATGCAAGGCTGTTCTTTTTTGGACAGCCTTTGGGTGATTGTGATCCACCAGACAGCTGGTATGCTTCACCTGTGTCTTCACCATCCATGCATCCGATCTTGCTTCATAATGGATAGATTTTAATAAGCATAGATTTTAATTGTATCTTTTGTATTGTTTTTATCAAGTGAATTTTATATGCAGTTAACTGTCCTGAGTCCTGTTCCAGAAAGATGGAGCAGAATATAAATTTGATAAATAAATTGTGATCACACACTGAGCTCATACCCTGTAAAGAATTGTGGGGAGGGGGGGGGGAGAGAATTTCAGGAGATGTTTGGCTGGGAAACTAGCTAATTCACATTTTTATTAATTAATTTTTATTAAATGCAATAAAATTATAATACCAACCATAGTACAGAAACTAAGAAACCAAAGAAACTAAGAAATTAAGAAACCAAAATGTACAAGCCCTAACACAATATTAAAAATATGCCAGATAACAAGAATGGTAAGCTGAAATGATTAAGAGTACATTAAAGTTTAGTATACCAGTGTCATTCTTAACAAATATGCATGCCTAGAGGAGCAGAAAAAAAAGGGGAGCGGTGGCACAGAGTATTTATGCCAGATCTTGTCACCGTTGCCTAAGTGCAGCCACCTGAGGAGTCACCGCTGCTGCTGCCTGAGAAGTCATGCTGCCACTGCCCGCGAAGCTGCTGCCTCCAGAGTCTCCACCGCCACCAGAGGCGGCCAATGCCACCCCAAAGTGGAGAATGCTGCTGCCACTGACAAGGGTAAGCCACAGTGCCCTCTGACTGGCCTCCCCCACTCGCTAGAGGCCCGAGGCTCGGAGCAGTGAATCAGCTCCTCCTCAGCCAGCAAGAAAGAGGCAACTGAGTGTGTGGGATTGAGGCTGGTCATTAAAACATGCCAGCTCTGCCCCCAAAGTGCCTGGATGCTGTGACTCAGCATCCAGTCTGCCCCTCCTCCTTCAAGGGAAGCAGAGGTGTCCCCTCAACAGTACAGCCATTGGCCATCTGCCAGGTGGGGCCAAATTCTGTCTAAAAGTTAATATCCCTCATTTTTGTCCTTGACCACTAGAAAACTGTGGCAGAGCAGGTAAGGGCTGGGTACATTTCCTCAACACCTGCCACCCCGGATGCTGTGAGGTGGTGAAGTGCAGCAATTTCATCCTTACCCAATACCCATTCTCTCCAGTCCTTTGATATACAAAATTGCATCCGTATATTTTCCAGTAACTGAAAAGTGAGGAGAGAGAAAAAGTGATAAGCACATTTGGAGACCCATCACACATATAATATTAAGTAGTCACTAGAATATTGGATAGTGGGGAAATTAAACTCTTTTCTCTGCAATGCTCATCTTTCTACTGTCGATTCTCCCTTACTAGGTAGAAAGGGAAAAATATAAGTTTGTGGTTTTCTTTTGTTTTTAAAGTGAAAAAAAATCACTGTTCATATTGACTTGAATGGAGTTCCAGATATTCAGTTGCCCCCCCCCCCCCGAGACAGACAACAGTTTTGAAGTAAACAAGGGCCATTTTATTAACTATTTAACATAACATCGTGGCAAGGGACCAACTAGGCGAGCATGGAACAGGCAAGGCAGGTGTTATTCCCCTGACCAGCCTCCTTGCCCTTTTTACGGGTGGGTCACCCAGCTCCGGCCTTGAGCCAGCGGTCTGGTTCGCAACCGGCAGCCCAGCAAAACTGGTTGCCACCTACGAGTGCCTACCCCTGAAGCCTTCCAACTTGCAAATAGGAGCCTTACCCTAAGAGGTTTCCAGAGGTGATCACCATTCCCCATCCTGGACCTTCAAAATCCAAAGGCAGTTCCTGATGACCCCCTGTTCCCTAATGGGGAAAATGCCGTAAGGTGCTCACTGGTTCCGATTTCTTGCCCACACAAACCTGCCACAGCCAAGGTTAAGCTTCTGCTTTGGCCTTTGCCCCCACCTAACAGCCTAAAGCTGACCTAATCCCTTGCCGCGAGTTCTACAAAATAACCCATTGCCCTGGTCTGATAGATGCACCCTGTCAGCCCTATACAGGTCCTGGAACTCCACCACCCTCCATGCCCTTCCTCATCTTGTGGGTGGTTTTACACCTCGTGGGGGTCTCCACCTTGCGCCATACCTGGCGGGGCAGAATAACCAACCCCACTATCTGCACTACCGGGCCACCTTGCTGTTATCATCGCAAGGTCATCCTCCACTTGTAACACCAGGGCCTTGCCCTTCATGGCGAGTCAGAATAGCCAACCAGAATATCTGCACTCTGGGCCACCTTGCTCTTATCATCGCAAGGTCAGCCGCCGCTTGCAACACCAGGGCCCTGCCCTTCATGGTGTTGCAGAATAGCTGACCAGACTATCAGCACTCTGAGCCACCTTGCTCTTAGCATCACAACGACAGTCTCCACTCATGAACCATGTCTTCGTCATTCATGGTGAGTCAGAATAGCTGACCAGACTATCTGCACTCGGGCCACCTTGCTCTTATCATCGCAAGGTTGGTCTCCACTCGTAGCACCATGGCTTTGTCATTCATGGTAAAGCAGAATAGCTGACCAGACTATCTGCACTCCAGGCCACCTTGCTCTTATCATTGCAAGGTCAGAATCCCCTTGTAGCACCATGGCCTTGTCCTTCATGGCGAAGCAGAATAGCTGACCAGACTATCTGCACTCTGGGCCATCTTGCTCTTATCATTGCAAGGTCTGCCTTGCACCTGAAAGAAAACCCTCATTAATAACTTTAACTTTGTAATTCCATTCTTTGAATGCTAGGCAAAAGCCCACCTCTAGCTCACCGATCCCCAATGCTACCCCCCAAACTAGAGTGCAGTGACTGGCAAAAGTCCTGATCTAAACAAGGTTCCACTGACACTACCACACGGCAAGGGAACCCATAGCCCACGGCAGCTGCAGTGTAAGCCGCACTGAACCAAGAAGAGTGAGTTCCAAACTTCACCCCAGGAAAGGCCCCAAATTGCCCAAAGCCCAGGCGCTAACCATCGCAAAGGGATGCCTGATCAGTGGAGTTCCATCCGCATGCCTAAAGTGGTAACCGTCTTAATAACTTGAAGTGCAGTGACACCTCAGGTTGCAAAAATTGACCCTTATTTCACTGCCAGATAAATGGGTTGCCTCTGGTCATCTAGAGCTCCCTTTCCCCAGTACCTTCATAGAATGCCTTAGTAATTCCACTATATCCACACAGCAATGTTTGCATTTGCACAGTCATTGTGATCTGCAAAGCACTGCCCAACGTTCATAGGGCTTATGTGTGCACTGATCAAATGAAATAACTTATTTATTTATATTCCTGTGTAGCAAAGGAAGCCCCCTCCCTTTAAGGGATGTTAATTATACAGTGATTCATCTTTTATAATTGAGCTTAAGACCTTTGGTCATAGAAGCTAATAAATGTAAGTAAGTATTATCCAGTGATGTTATTTATCTCCATGCCATGAAAAACTACAGCTGTGCATTTCCATGCATTAAGCTCTATTAAGCAGACAAGATTCTTTCCCTTCAGATCTTCTGGCAACCCAGCACCCTGAAAGATAGGAAACTGAGGCCTGGAATTGTCACTGGCTAAAGCCTATGTCAGAAGAGAGCGTATCTGATCTGATCCCAGATCCCCTGGATTGTTAAACTGTGGAAACAACACTAGAGGAGATCTGGATCAATTCTCTTAGTGCCTTGGTGGTCTTAAAGAACTATTCCAAGTATTGCAAGCAGACCTGAACAGGGAGGCATCCATTGTTTCAAAAGTCAAGGGACCACCCCAATAAGGCATTTTGAAATGCTTCTAAGTATATGGAATGCTTCTTTAATAACCACTAAGAACCATCATAGCCAACTTGTGAGTTCGGCCTTAAAATGTGATATTGCCAATTTACAATGTGATGTCACTTTAAAAACCTGTATAATTTAATTTTGTTTGCTCGTTTGGTATTTATTTATTTATTTATTCTAAAAAACCATACCCTGAAGAGTACACAGTACCTCTTATTTCTTAATAGAAACTGGGTTCCTAGCCTAAAGACCAGGACAAACACACAGAAATGTGCATTGGCTCCCTCTTACAATCTGATGTATGCACATACGTGCAGGCTGTAAGCACACTCGCCATACTGTGAAGATGGCTCCAGTGGCACCTATTTACCTATATGTAAGTAAGGCTGGGCTGCCAGGTTTAGAAGTAGTTTCATTCCTCCCAAGTGTGTGGGCAGAACAGCCGTCAGGCCTCCCAAGCCATGCTGATCCTCTGATGGGTCCTACTCAACCCTAGCCCCACTGAACCTCCCTGGAAGCCATCTGCCTCTTTTCCTATTGCCATGGCTGCCCCGCTGGATCCCAGCCGGCACCTCCCACAGCCTGTTGTAACCAGCGCCACTCATCTCGGCCCTGTCAACTCACTGGACCTTCCCTTAAGGACAAATACACTATTAAACCTGTGAAGAATGCTCATTAGGACCAAACGGATGACATGTAACGTGCCAGCTGTCAGATTCCCAGATCACAGCATCAGATTGGAAGTCACACTGTATCCCTGCTAAAAACAGAATACAAGGTACTAATGACATATTGCAATTGATATTATGAATCCTATGACATGAAAAACATGACAAAGACTAACCTAATTTGCCAACTCAGCGTGCATTTACACTGTCAAAGTTACATGTGCTGATAAGGATTTCTTCGCAGTAGGAAACCATTAGAAGTTCAGTTGTTTTCCATTTGGATTACACTTGATTTCACCCCCAGACTCTAAGTGTCTAATTAAGCTACCCAGTTTCAAGTAGCTGTTCCCATTGGCTGCACCCCCACACCTCAAATTCTGTTTCTATTAAGAGTTTACAGTTAGATACCATTAAAGGCTTCAATAGTATTCAGAGAAGAAGAGACAGATTTATACCCTGCTCTTCACTCAGAGTGGCTTTCAATCTCATTCCCCTCTTCTCCCCACAAAAGTCACCCCGTGAGGTAGGTGGGGCTGAGAGAGCTATAAGAGAACAGCTCCAAGAGAACTGTGACTGACCCAAGGTCACCCAGCTGGCTTCGTGTGGAGGAATGTGGAATCAAAACTGGTTTCCCCAGACTAGAGTCCTCCGCTCTTAATCACTACACCGGAAATACATCCTTTTGCCTTAGGGGCAAATATTGTAATCTGAAGAACTGGCAATTTATACTGACTTAACTCAGAAAAAGGCCATGTAATATGCTATTTGGAATAGAAAACCCTGTCTACATTCTCAGATATAAATAAGCCCTGCTTCTATAAGTAGGTAAACCATTGTTATTCTTCCTAAGGAATAGCCCCTTTCAATAGTGCTGTACACTTGATAAAACGAGTATTGCCTACTCAGACTGGCAAAGGCTCTCCAAGTCTTAGGCAGAGGTCTTTCATATCACCTACTTCCAAATCCTTTAACTAACGATGCTGGGGATTGAACCTGGGACCATCAGCATGCCAAGCAGATGGTCTCTCACTGAGCCACCTCTCTTCCCCAAAATGCCCTCAAGGCAGTTATTGCATAGATTAGTTCCCTTATAAATCCAACCTTAAAAGCCATGCCAGCAACAGCAGATGGAGGAAGGAAGGAGGAGATAGGATGTATACCTTGCCCCTCCCTCAGAGCCTTAAACTGTCCCACAAACTCCTTTCCATTCTTCTCCCCACAACAGACACCCCGCAAAGTAGGTGGGGCTGAGAGAGCTCTTTTGCGAATTACTCTTTAAAGAACAGCTCTGTCAGAACCACTCCTAGAAACAACTGCAAAAATACCACTTCAAAATGACCACCAAATTTAACTTTAAAATGACCACCGAAAAAAGGTTATGTAAAATGGCAACTGGAATACCTAGCAGAAAATGGCCACAGGCCACCACACTTAAAGAAAGCCCCTAGGGGCCCATTAAGTCTGAAATGGGAAGGTAGGAGTGACAGTAAAAACTAGTCAGCCCTACCCACTGCCAATCCACAGGCCACAATTGCCCAGTAAAAACCAACCACCTGCCCCTAAATAATAGCAGAGGATGGGAAGGGGGTTAATAAAATGGGGGGGGAGAGAACGCGGATGTGAGGCAGCCTTACTCTGCTGCCACCCCTTAGACACTGCCAGGTCTAGGCCTGTGGAAGTAAATTTAAGTGTGAGATGGGGGGTAGCCCAGCAGACTTTCCAAATGCAGCCTCCCACAGCCCCGTGAATAGTGTAAGCCTCCGATGTGGTCCCAAAGATCAGGCTGCTGTAGCCCCAAGATTTGTATGCATGTTTTTTATGTTTTCAATTTGTTTGTTAACAAAAACGGCCGCCACGAGGCTCCTACCGCTGGCCCTAACGCCGCCTTAAACAAGCCACCGCTGCCAACAGGTTGTCGCCACTGAAAACAGGCTGCTGGTGACTCCAGAAAGGCTGCCGTCACAACAGCGTGCCCCTGAGATCTCCATCCCCACCGACAGCCGTCACCAATGGGCCCCCTTGAAACAGGCTGCTGCCGGACTCAGGCCACCACCGCTGCAAAAGGTACAAGCAGGCCGGCCCCAGCCACTCTCCTCTGTGTGCTCCTAGACAAGTGAGCACATGGAGCAACTGGCTTGGGCGGGACCGAAGCCCGGCCGTTTACCAAGGCTGGCTCTGCCCCTTGGCTATGTCACGATGCCAGGCGTTGTGGCTCTGTTGCTGCCTGGCTTTCTCAGGGCGGCAAAACAGCCCCCGGCAACCAGCGGCGTTGCCGGGTCGCCGGGAGCTTCGTAATTCCAAATTTTCTAGATTCTAAATCTACCCCTACCATTTTCTGTTCATAGTTATTTTTCATGAACCTAATAAAAATCCCACTAAAATGTGTTAAATTCCAGCTTCAAGGGAAATATACCACTTTGATCAGCTGCCATCTCTTGTAAGCTGAGCCTTGGATCAATTCATCTTACCTTTGCTGTTTGACACCTGATTTAAGCATCATGGTGAGCAGCTTTATAGTTGCACAGTAGCCGTGCTTGTTGCTTTTGCACCTGTGCAGTAGGTAAAATCAATTTCATCCCGTGGTCATTGATGGTAGAGTCAGGTAGTTAAGTAATACTGGCTGGTGGTAAGTTATTATTCCCGTGGGACTCTATGGAAATGTGCATATGCAAATAACTGCAGATCTGGTCAGACTGCTAGCAGCCGTTAACATAGATCAGATGGGAAAAGATGAAGAAACTTGTAGGGTTTTGGACCCACTCCAGTCCGGCTTTCGCCCTGGTCATGGGACGGAGACGGCGTTGGTCGCCCTTACTGACGACCTCCAGAGGCATCTGGATCGAGGCGGGGTGGCGGCACTGGTGTTGTTAGATCTGTCAGCTGCGTTTGATACAGTTGACCACCAGTTGCTGACCCACCGCCTCGCTGATGTGGGGATACAGGGGCTCGCCCTTCAATGGCTTGCCTCTTTTCTCCAAGGTCGGGGACAGAGAGTGGTAATAGGGGAACGGCAGTCCCAGAGGCACCCACTTGAATGTGGTGTGCCTCAGGGGGCAGTGCTTTCCCCGATGCTCTTTAACATCTATATGCGCCCTCTCGCCCAGATTGCCAGGAGGTATGGGTTGGGTTGTCATCAGTATGCAGATGACACCCAGCTCTATCTGATGTTGGGCGGCCGGTCAGGCTCCGACCCAGAAGATCTGAACCGGGGATTACAGGCTGTGGCTGGGTGGCTCAGGCTGAGCCAGCTGAAATTAAACCCAGCGAAGACGGAGGTCCTGGGCCTGAGTCGGAATGGTTTGGGGTTGGGGCTCCCTCTCCCGACCTTCGATGGGGTGCCTTTGGTGTCAGCGTCGGAGGTTAGGAGTTTGGGAGTGCTCCTGGATTCCTCCTTAACTATGGAAGCCCAGGTAGCAGCCACTGCCAGGTCTGCATTCTACCATCTGAGGCAGGCTCGGCAGTTGGCCCCCTTTCTCGACCGCGATGACCTGGCTACAGTGATCCATGCGGCGGTCACCTCAAGGCTAGACTACTGT
>NW_015160233.1:705922-732950 GCF_001447785.1 Gekko japonicus
GCCAATAGCATACCGGATCCGCTTCAAAGTGCTGGTACTTACCTTTAAAGCCCTATATGGCCTGGGTCCGACCTACCTGAGGGACCGCCTTTCCCCACACGTCCCCCAGGAGAGCACTTCGGTCGGGGACCCAGAACCGTTTGGTGATTCCGGGTCCTTGAGAGGTAAAGCTTGCAATGACAAGGGCTAGATCTTTCTCAGTGGCGGCCCCTACCTGGTGGAATGAGCTCCCAGAAGAGATCAGGGTCCTGCAGGACCTTGTGCAGTTCCGCAGGGCCTGTAAAATGGAGCTCTTCCACCAGGCCTATATGTAGGGGCCGCCGCTGCCACCACCACCAATGGTGGCAATACCATCGGGAACTGCCCTTGGTAGCCTCTGTGGCAATGAGATCTACGCAGTAATGAGAATAATGGATTGACATGAACCATCTATGGGGCAGTGGTATCCAACGGGGCTGCTGGAAGAAACCATCACAACCATCTAAGGCCATCTCGATACTGAAAGCACTCTATTGTTGTTAGTATTGTTACTGTTTATGATTTTATTGTTTTACTGGATTTTATGAATGGCCCTGCGCCCTCTGTAAGCCGCCCTGAGCCCGCTTGCGGGGAGGGCGGGGTAGAAATGTCTAAATAAATAAATAAAATAAATAAATAAAATAACAATAATAATAATAATAATATCTATTTGACTGTTGTTGTCCACTCTTCATTTAAACAATTCATGGCAGAGCATGATGGGATGGTGGCAAGCATTACACATGACTGTTTTCATGTGTAGCTAAACGAGTATCCTATCAAAACACCAAGAACCCTAGCACCAGAAATTGTGTTGAGGATGTTCCTTCTCATGACTGTTTGTTAAATATTGTTTTACATTACCAAGGATTCTTTAGTAAAGTACATAAAGAGATTAATGCCGAGCTTCCAGTGGGTAGATCAGCAATGGCGGTCGCTCTCCTCGAAGCTGGGACTAGCAACTAGCACACCTTCGGACGGAACCCTTGCGGTGGGTTCCAAGCCAGAGGGCTTTTGACGGTTAGCCTCTTCGATGGCTCAAAGCCATGGAATAGAGGCTTCCCTCCACCCTGATCGTCCAGCCGATGGGTGACCTATGGGCTAAGCCAATCTGAGTGGGACAAGCGCAGGAGATCGAGTGGAATAGCGATGGAAGAGAGCAAGGTCAGAAGTGACCAACAATGAACATGAGTGAGAGATAAACAGACTGTTTTTGTAAAGTGAAGCCCCCCCCCCGTGGAGAAAGCAGAGTGCAGGGAGGGACGCCTCCTGAGCGATTGAATAGATCAAAGAAGTGAAGGGGGGAGAGGGGAGAGAAACAGTGTTACATTTTGAGAGACTTACTTGAGCTTGGATAGAGGAACGGCGAGTCTTTCAAGCTCTGAAACAGAGGTGTTGAATTGTAAACAAAGATAGAACATGGCGATTCCACGAGGGAAAATAAACATCATTTATTTTTTAAAAAAACCAATATTATCATATCATAACAATTCTTGCACATATCTTCCATTCATTATAAATGGACAGATAATGTTTTACTAATGCTGAAATATATCTCCCTCCTTCCACATAAGAATATGTGGATACAGTTTTATGCCCTTATATGAGATACTCTTATTCAAAGTAGAGGTTGCTTTTTAGATGCTTTAGTCATGTTTTGTATATTGAAATCTATCACACATTATATTATTGTCCATAAAGCTGATAAATGAGTACTATTATTACATGACACCCCCTTTTCTATTTCAGTAGCTTTAGTGGTGGGCCACCTACATTCACCTTCTTTTTTCCTCCCAGAAGTTGTTCACTATACCTTACAGATGCTGTTGGCTTCCCTGTGGCTACATGGACATCAATATCTGCTCATGTCAGTCAGAATTTGTGTCAGTCAACTAACAGTTTCAGGGCTCAGGTGAAAGGATTGGATTGTTTTAATTTTTTCCCCTAAGCTGCAATCACATCCAGATTTTTATTCCTTCTGGAATATTTCATCTCAATAAAAATGCTATTAAGTAGTAGATTTTTAATGTATCTGTACATATTGGTTCTTTGGCACATATTTATATTTATGTATATTTATATTTATTTATATATATACATACAGACACATTGCTTGCTCACAAACAAATCATACAGGATTTAAAAAAATTAAACTGGATTAATCTTTATTTTTTCATGAATTGCATATTTGATAGCAAATTGAATTTGCTTTCCTTTTGGCAGAAATGAGGCAACTAGAAAATGTGTCAATTTGGGGACAGCTGCATTGGTTGCCTGTTTATTTCTAGGTTCAGTTGAAGGTGGGAATGGGCATGGGCTGAAAAAAGGCAGTTCGGTTCAGGGCCCATAGCAGCCCACAGACCAAATTTCAAACTGAAACAGCCTCACACAAACCAAACTGGTCTGGCCAGGTCAGGATGCAACAGAATGGGGGTGGATCTCCTGGGAGGGGACTTCCCTTTCCCCTTTCTCCTGGCCGTGGCAAAATGGGGGGGGGGAATCTCCCAAGAAGGGACATTTATTTATTTAACTTGTATTCTGCTCTTCCCCATCAGTGGGCTTACGGCAGTTCACAACAGAGATATCTCTCTTCTCTCTATAAATATAAACGCCAGTTGGGGTGGCAAAGTTCTATGCCCGGCAAAATCAATTGGCTCCCTGATATGTCACTCAGAAGCTGTCCCTATCCACTAGCTGCGTTGCCTGAGTTCTCTCCCACCCACTGTAGCCTAGGCCACTCTTCTCTGATTGGGCCAGCATTTCAAAGTCATTTGCATATGGAAGCTGATTGGACTTCACTCCATTCCGCACCTCAAACTCCCCCCCTGCAAGACAGTTGGAAGTGTCCGTTGCTTATGCAACCTGGTGTATTCTGAGGTAAAATATGTCCTCACTCACAACACTTCCCCTTCAAAAGAAACAAACTCAATAACACAACCATGCCACACCACAAAAAAGACAGATCACACCACAAGCAGAATACCACAAGGCAAAAAAAAGCTCTGGTACTAATTCAAAGTGCTGGGGATGAGTTGCGTTCTGGCAGGAGACACTGTGAGTGTAGAAAATGATTTATCAACAGAGTAGTGTTTTGGAAAATCTTTAGGGATTGTTTGGTACCACAGACTTTCTGCCTAACCTACCTTACAGGATTGTTGTACAGATCGCAAAGAGAATGAAGTAAGCTGCTTTGCTCCCCACTAATGAGAAAGACAGAATTTTGCCTAGAAAGAGGCTGCTGAGAGGGGAGGAGATAAAGTTGCCAACTTTAGGTATGGAAATTCCTGGAGATTTGAGGGTGGAGCCCGGAGAGGGTGAGGGGACCTCAGACAGGTACAGTGCCATAGACTCCACACTCCAAACCAGCCATTTCCTCCTGGGGAACTATTGTTGTGAATCTTGGCCCAGCGACCATCAAACCATTTTCTTCAACCTCCTGCTGTGCAGCTGATTTCCCCCTAGTGTTGCCAATCGCCAGGTGGGACCTGGAGATCTCCCACTGTTACAATTGCTCTCCAGATGACAGAGATCAGTTACCCTGGAGAAAATGGCTGCTTTGGAGGGTAGACCCTATGGCATTATACCTGCTGAGCCCCTCGCCCCACCCCCAATGCTGCTCCCCATAGGATCCACCCCCCAAATCTTCAGGTATTTCCCTACTTAGAGCTGGCAACCCTACTTTCCCTTCAGTGCCTGTTGGTAGGCAACTAAGCTTGGTCCTGTCACCTATTTTGCCTTTTGGGAGAAAACTAATTGGGGCCAGTCCTGACAGGGTTGCCAACTCCAGATGGGAAATTCCGGGAGATTTGAGGGATGGAGCCTGAAGAGGGTGAGGTTTAAGGAGGGGTGGGACCTCAGACAGTTACAATGCCATAGACTCCACCCATCAAACCAGCCATTCCATCCTGGGGAACCATTGTCGCCAATCTCCAGGTGGGGGCTGGAGATCAATCAGAATTACAACTGCTCTCCAGGAGGGAGGGGGGAGATGGAAAGCTGAAGTCAGAGGGCAGATAATGGTAGGTTGACAATTGGCTGGGAGGGAGATAGGGTTGCCAACTCCAGGTTGGGAAATTCCTGGAGATTTGAGGTGTGGAGCCTGGAGATAGTGAGGTTTAAAGAGTGGTGGGATCTCAGACAGGTACAATGCCATAGACTCCACCCTCCAAACCAGCCAGTCCCTCATGGGGAACCATTGTTGCCAATCTCCAGGAAAAGGCTGGATATCACTCAGAACTACAACTGCTCTGCAGGAGGGAGGGCAGTAGTCAGCTGAAGTCAAAGGGGCAGATAATGGTAGGCTGATGGTTAGCTGGGAAGGAGATGGGGTTGCCAACTCCAGGTTGGCAAATTCCTGGGTATTTAAGGGGTGGAGCCTGGAGAGGGTTGGGTTTGAGGAGGGGTTTGACCTCAGACAGGTACAATGCCATAGACTCCACCCTCCAAACCAGCCATTTCATCCTGAGTAACAATTGCTGCTAATCTCCAGGTGAGGGCTACAGATCACTCAAAATTACAACTACTCTTCAGGGAGCAGAGATCAGTTCCTCTGGAGAAAACAGTGGACTCTGTCATTATACCCTGCTGAGGTCACCACAGCAAAATGACACTGTTTGCCCAAAGCCAGAGCACTCCCCCAGAGCCTCTTCTCATTGTATTTATTTCCACAACAGGCCTTATTCCTAGTAGACACCAATGTATTTTCCTATTCTCTATGTACGCACTTGTTTGCTTTCACTTTCCCATGTATGTCTGTTTATTCGCTTAAGTGCTTAGTTGCAGGAACGTCCGTATCTCTCAAGGCCACAGGTGGTTGCCGGCGGGTAGTAGCTTGGGTGATCTCATGGTACAATCCATGAGAAACAGTATGATATGATTAAGTAGGAGCGTTGCTTCCCAGGCTCAATGGCGCGTGCGGGAAGTCCCGCAATTGGGCCTCAGCTTTTTGAATTTACTGTAATCTATTGGGATCCATGCTTATGCTTCATTCTGTACAGTGATCCTGTTATGCACCTATTGCTTCAAATAAAGTAAAACCTTTTCCTACAAGTGTGTACTTCGTTGATGCGATGGGAGTCTGACAGGTGGGTGTCTTGTGGGTCAGGATTTCCAGTTGGTATTGCTCTGCTAAGTGTAAAGCTCTCCAGGGCACATATGGGGAGAGTTGGTACTGCAGATATGTTGGTCCCTGGCTGCATAGGGCCTTATAGGTTAACACCAAGACTTTGAACCAGACCCGATACTCAATTTGTAACCATGGAGCACCGGCTGAATGTGCGCCTGCACAGACATTGAAGTCAGAAGGCATGCCACCACATTTTGCACCAGCTGGAGTTTCTGGGTCAGACTCAAGGGGAGCCCCACATAGAGTTGCAGTAGTCTAACCTGGAAGTGACCATAGCATGGATCACTGTAACCAAGTCCCAAACCTATCCCTGTGTGACTCAGGAACAGGACCTCCATCTTAGATGGATTTATTTATTTACTTCATTTAACCCTCTGTTTCTGCTCCCCCCCCCCCTTTGAAGTGGCAGAGAGCAAAATTGAAGTGTTAAATGGCTGGCAGCCATTTAACCCTTTGATTTTACTCCCCTCCTCTTTCAAAGTGGAGGGGAGCAAAACCAAAGAGTTAAATATGGGGGTGAAGTGCCTCTCAGAGGACATCTCACCCCCTCCTTTCTGCTGGCCCAGCTGTCTCAAGCTCTCTGGTGCAGCCTATTTAAAGTGGTAGTGCGAGGGAATCTGAAACAGCTGAGCTGGTGGAGAGAGATCAAACAGCCCCAATGAGCCAAACTGAACAGATTGAGGTTTGGTAAATGTGTGGGGAGCACATCTTCTTCAGACATCACTTTTCAAGCCCTGATCAGCCCTGATCAGCCCAAGTTCAGCCTGAATTTTATCTCATGAGCCAGTTCATGCCCATCCCTAGTTGATCCTGACTGTTAAAATCCTTAGGAACCATATCTCTCTTTGTGACCCTGCAGCTAGTTACATTCTACCTCTCAACTTTTTCTTCTGCCAACTCCTAGGATGGTGAAAACATTCACTATCTATTTTTTTCCTCCATTGTCCAAGTTTTGTAGACTGGGATCATCTTGGACTTCAAGAAAACCCCCACACTTTCTGCTGTAAGCCTGTGATGGGGTGCATAAGAGAACTTTTGGTTAACAGTGGCTAGAGTTCCTTATGTAGGAAAAGAAAAAGATAGGTTTTTATACCCCACTTTTATCTGCCTTTCAGGTGTCTCAAAGTGGCTTACAGTCAAATTTCCTTCATCTCCCCCACAACAGGCATCTTGTGAGGCAGGTGGGGCTGAGAGAGTTCTGAGAGAACTGTGACTGGCCCAACATCATCCAGCAGGTTTCATGTACAGGAGTGGGGAATCAAACTCCAGGTTAGAGTCCATCGCTCTCTTTTTTAAAACATTTATTTATTTATTTATTTAATGGCATCACAAACAAAACTGTGTACAGAGGTCAATACAATCATACTTCTGAGAAAACATGTAAAATAGTTGTTGTGGAATCAAAAGTTGATATAGTATATATGAGAGGAAGTATAACAGTTAAAACAATATAATTTGCAGTAAAACATTGAAGTTTGTGTACAAATTATAGTAAAGAATTTTGACAACCTTATAGTAGTCATAATGGATTAGCTCCATAACGTGTGTGGAGTGGTATAAGTCCGTCAGTTAGTCTTTATTGGCATGAAACAATACCTTAAAAGAGGATTACTATAAGAAGAAGAAGAAGAGATTGGATTTATACCCCGCCCTTCACTTGGAGTCTCAGAGCGTCTTACAAGCTCCTTTCCCTTCCCCTCCCCACAACAGACACCCTGTGAGGTGGGTGGGGCTTAGAGAACTCTGACACAAACTGCTCTTTCAAGAACAGCTGTGCCAGAGCTTGTGACTGACCCAAGGTCACATCAGCTGGTGCAAGTGGAGGAGTGGGGAATCAAACCCGGTTCTCCCAGATTAGAGTCCGCACACTTAACCACTACACCAAACTGGTTTTATATACATATAAAACCATACATATAATATTTTACTGTCATTAGTCACGCACCAGATTCCACAGAATTTAACCCAGTTTCTAAACACAAGGCTGCATAAGGTACACAGCGTGGCATTCCCATGATCTTTTGAAGAAATTTAGATTGAACACATTCTATTGTGCCATTAAGTGCACTTATCCATATTGGAATACCATGCATGAGTCGGGGGATTACTTTGGCCTTGAAGACTTTTAATGCAGCTGGTATGAATTGATTGCCTTTGGTGTAGAAGAAACGGGAAATGGCAGAAGCATTTATGTTGGCCATATTTTTTGCTGAATGACGCTGCACAGACCAAGATGCATTATACTGGAAGTGAGGACCTAAGTATCTAAAAATGTTACCTTGTTCAATTGGTTTGCCTCCAATTGTCCATTTGAATGGCTTCCAAGTTTTGGAAGAGACAAGTATTTTTGATTTTTCATGGTTTAAAAGAAATTTATTTGTTATAAAATATGAAAGACATCTATTTAGTGAGCACTTTAAACCAACTTTGGAGCAGGACAATAGTACCACGTCATCCGCATATAATAGAAGAGGGACATGGGCAGAACCCAGTTTAGGAGCATGGCAATCAACAGTTTTATGGTAAGGGGAGAGCTCATTAAGGAACAGGTTAAATAGAAAGGGTGGATTGCATTTAACTATGCATCAGGAATAAGGACAGACTTATCAATCATTGTAAAAAAGTACGCAAGAGGGGCCATCCACCAGTCAGGGTCTAGTTTTAAAATTTCAGGGAGAATTATATCAGGACCAGATGCTTTTCCTGGTTTTAATTGGTCAATCAGTTCTTTTATTTCATCGAGTGTTACATAAGGCCAGTCAGGTAAGTCCTCAGACAGAAAATCTGAGGGTTCCATAGTGTGGACATCATTGAAACCACATTTGGGGAGAAGTAGAAGACATAGAGGGGACCTCCGCATGACATGACCCAGAGACTATGGCCCAGAATTTTTTTGTATTATTTAAAATCGTGGCCTGGTATAATTGTTCCCGTTGTGTATTAATACATTCAGTCTTTTTTCTCTTCATACTCTGTTGTAGTTGGCTCTTAAGTTTAAAGTATTCTATCAGAAAAAAATGGGCCAGTGGACTCACAGTATTGTCTGAAGACATTGCGTAATTGGGTTTTTAAGTATCTACATTCCCTATCAAAGCAGACATTTATAGGTCTACTACTCCCCCTATTTCCACTCTCAAGTTCTTTGCCCAGTGACATAGATATGTGAGATATTAAAGCATTATAGGCTATGATCATTGATGAATGTTCATTTGCATCAGTTAAAGAGGATCTGTACTTTAAAAGTAGGTTTGATTTGAGTAAAGTTGGGTTTTTTGCATAGAGCTATCATTCCATAAGATCCTAGGCAATAGATAGAGCTTGTCAGGTTGGTGTTGGAAATAATGTTAGGTTCTAGTAAAAAGGCTGACATGGAGAGTTAAAATAAGTGGAAGATGGTCACTGATTATATAATCGCCAACAGTGAGATCTAAAACATGAGATTCCAATGAAGGGGAAACTATAAAATAGTCAATTACACTGCAGCCCTTTCTTGAGACAAATGTATATTCTCCAGATTTGGGAAAGTTGGTAAGCCCATTCAGCTAAATTTTATTAAACTGAAGACAAATTATGGTGAGATAGATGCCTGCTGAGTTTATATGGTGATCTTTGGAGTACCTTGTAGAGGTGAAAATAGGTGGGAGTGTATCCTCCTGATTGATTTCTATAGCTTTAAAGAATATTTTATGATCATTGCCTACTCTAGCATTAAAATCACCTGCCAGAATTATTTCAGCCAAGGGATGTTCTTCTTCTTGTCTTTCTAGAAAAGTAGTTAGTCGTTTCCAATGTTGGGGTCTGTCTAAGGAGTTGGGAACATATATATTCACAATAATCAGAGTAAGGTTATCAAGGACAAGCTAAATAGCTTGCTCAGTGGGGCTATCCAATTGTAGCATAACTATTTCTACTTTTAAATATAAAGAAACCAACAGAGCCAAACCCACTTGAAAGTGACCCTTAGGGTTAATCCTATACCCGGGGAGGGAAAAGGATTTATACCCGTCAATCTGAATCTGATTTGGCAACCAGGTTTCATGAAGGAGTATAATATCGAAATCCTTAAGGTAACTTAGAAATTCAACGTCCTTGGCCTTATTCCGCCAGCCAGCCACGTTCCAAGAGATGATCTTAATATCCAAAGTAATAGAACATTTAGATGATGGTGGTGTAGAAGAATTTATGAGTCAGTCTCCTTTAGTTAGTTGTTCAAGGATGCTGTTGGTGTCCTAAAACACAGACCCATTGCTCATACCTCTTGATAATGTTCTTGATTATTTGGCTTGTGCTTGGCCACACAATGTCTCCCTTACTGCTCAGGGGGAGATTCTCAGCTGTTATTGAGGGCATATGAATTTCGGCTTGTATTGACATCTCTGAGTTTCCCATGACTTCCGCTTGGACTTCTATAGTAGAAGTTAAATTGATCAGTGGAAAAGAAGGAGAGTTATGGTAGGGCGTATCTGGGCTGTTTTTATAAAGGTTTGTTTTGGTGGCATCCGGTCCGTCTGCAGTCACTGTTTGTTGCCTGGTATCCCCTAGCATCAGAAGCTTTGTTCTCACTGTCTCCAGTCTGTTGACTATCGCACCTTGAACCTCTTTTGGGAAATTTGGAAAAGTTTTTATCAGATCATCCTCCAAGGAGTTATCAAGATTTATGCCTTCATGCACATAGACTGATGGAAATAACTTATCTGAAGACTTAACTGCCCCATGGATTGGTTTCATAATTGGAGCCTTCTCCCCCTGACAAGAGAGTTCCATTGGATCAGGCAGCAGGGAGATCAGATCATGCCCCCCTTTAGTCTCTTTACGTATCTGGAAAATGTGAGAAGGACCCTCTGCACCTGGTTTGGTTGGCTGATTATTTCTAGCTCTTTCAAATCAATTCCAAGAATTTTCAACTTGAGTAATAGGCTCAGATGACGTAGCACCTTCCTTTTTGTATTCCATAGGGGCAATCCACCTCGGTATTTACAGATTGACAAACATATATTTTTTTGGCTGAAGGATCAAATGGAGTCTAGAGCTGTCATTACTCTCCTTATGTGACAAAGGGGAGTCTGCTGAGGTCTCTTTACTCCTTGATGGGATGAAGGCATTTGGAGGCATATTAGCAGAGCTTACACAGCAACCAGGCTTTATCTCTTCAGATTTCAGTCTTCCTTTCTGCCAACTTCTTGAGCTTCTCATTAATTCCATTTAAACGTTCCAAAATATATGTCACAGGCCTGAAAGTCAAGTCTATAAACTCGGCCAACGTTCTTTCATCATGACAACAGATATCTTCGTCATTTAAAGAAACAGTCTTTGTTGCTGTAACTTCCGGCTTTTCAGTTCTCTCTTTCTCTTCAGCTAGAATTGCATATTTATTTGAAGTTGGAATATTATATGCAACACTTTTTTGGGGAAAGTCAGCTATCTTGGTTTGTTTGCTTGCCGGGGCAAAGATTCCTTCACCGTCTCTCACGTGTTTTGGGTGTTTTCCAACACTTATTAAAGTTTTGTTTATGGCAATCAGACCCAGAAGCTTTCAACAGCCGATAAGCAGTAGAGACAAAGTCACCACTGAAGATATATCTGAGTATCTGAAAACCTGACAGAAATGAGAGGAATTAATTAGGAGTCAACTTGCAGGCCTCCTTGTTCACTGAGTCACCCTTCTCTCCAGTTAAAAAGGCATAGGATGGGAACAAAAGAAAGGAAACAGGTAAGGTTGTCAAGGCTGCCAAGTCCTTTGATAAAAACTTAAAAGAACTTAAAATAACTACTTTGAGTAACATTAAAAACGGTTAAAAGCAATTTAAAATATCTTAAAACACTTAGCATTTCAGGAGACAAGGGAACAGCTGTCTGCAGCTGATGCCCACCGGTACCGGAAAAGCTGAAGTATAAATGAGGCAGGGAGTGTTTGCTGCTGTAGGTGACTCAAATCCACACCAGCTCAAGAAAAGAAAGGAGAAGAGAAAGATACAGAAAAGTTTTGAGGGGAGAATTAAAGAGAGAGTAGTTGGAAGAGAGAGGTCCTGCAAGAGTATAAGAGTCCACCGCTCTTAACCACTACACATCACCAGCTTCTGTGATAGTTTGTCTGTTGTTGAGGTTGATTATGTATTTGAATGTGTTAGGAGTTTTGTTGACTGTTGTTGTTTGAAGCAATTTTAGGTTTTTTCCCTCCTGAAGGATGTGAATGTATGTTAGAAATTTTAAATAAATAATGCTATGTGTTGAGTGCACTTTTATGCTAATAGAAGGGGTGGGGAAATTGCCCCCTCTACCTGCAGATCCCCAGTTTGCCTCTCGTGCTGCTTTTGTCTCCCACAAGGAGCATTTTGGGGACACTGGTGAGCTGCGGTGGCAGACAGGAGTGTTCTGTTCCACTATTAGAAGTTCAGTGAGTGAGCAGAAAAGTTATTCTGTGCCAACCCACTGTGTAGAGGTTTTTTAAAAACTCTGTTTGCACAGATGTTTGCATTAAGCCATGCCCGTAAACTGGGGATTGGCTGTAGTCTTTGGCCACTTCTGCACTGTCACTTTTGTTACTTGTTTTTCCCTATTGCTCTGGGTCCCCCCCCCCTTCCACAAGTGTTTTGCTCCCACTGGGACTACTAGAGAGAGCAAAAGACACTGGGGGGGAACCCTGAAGCAATAGGGACAAATGAGTAAGCCAACTCTACTTAACGTCCAAGATCTGATGAGATTGGGTTATACTGTACCACTCCACATCCCATAATTGCTCTGTAAGGCTCAATTTTGATGTTATCTGGTTGGCGTGAGAAAGGATCATCCTCACAAACCATTTATAGACCTTTTGGAATACTTTTGCATATCCCTGGAAATCTCCAGACCCTACTTTGAACCAATTCACAGTGCTTTCTGTGTTTTTTCAAAACATATATAACATGAAAATGTTGTTTATTAATTTTCAAAATATGTGCATTACTGAAAAACTGAAAATAAGTACAAATATTATTACTGAAACATTCTTTTGGAGGCTGCCTAGGAATTCATGTTTGTGATTTTTTTCCCCATACTCTTTCAATTTGAGTCATATAATAAGTTCCCTCTAACAATAGCAAAATAATAGCAGTTTAAAAATGTTGAATTCAGAATGGCTAGAGTCCATTTAAGATATTTCTCTAAGTGGGTTCAGTTGTGAGAATATGAAAAAGTGCTTATGGTGTTAGCTGCAGGCTTTTTTGAGGTGTGCTCATTAAAAACAAGGATCAGCTTAAGCTTGAAAGGCTGTCTGTGCCAAAGTGAAACACTTGTTTAAAAAGGCTTCTCCATCACAAAAGACCTAGGCAATGTGGAGTATGAATTTTACTTCTGTCTTTTCCTTTTCCTGCTGCCTTAAGGTATTACTTTGTGTAACTGTCCATTGAAGGGCTAGTTACTTTTCCCCTTTGGAACATGCTCTACTGATATGAATAGAATATTTTTTGTGGCAGGTCAATGGTATACTTAATATATAGGGGGCTCTTAATAATGTCACTTAAAAAAGAGAAATGAATTCATGCCAACCCAACTCTATTGGAAGAACTGAAGGAGACTCTTGTTTTGATACTGCACTGAAACAGCAGCTGAATTGAGGGAATATATACCTAAGTGACAGAAAGAAAATATCTCAGGTCAATAAGTAATGCTGACTAACAAAACAGAGTTTTGTTAAGAGTTTGAGTGTCAGAAAATTATTGCAACAAACGGAAAGAAGGAAATCCTATAACCTCCTGCAATAAGAGCTTCAATAAGTATTCTTAGAGAACTCCATTAAGCTTTTCCAAGGTGTGTCATTTGAGGTTGGGAGGTAGAGAATACTGAAAGAAAAGAGGGGTTTTGAAGAAATTTCTAAACCATCAATTGTACATAAATTAACTATGAGTGACAAGGTTTAAACAGAATATAGGGGTGTGCACACACACAAACAAAATGAAGTTTTTTTCTTTCAAATTCAGGTATATTGGACCCTAAAAAATTCAGGATTCCTGGAAAAAAACCTGAATTCCAATACTAGTATGATATTTGGATTCAGTTTTTTTCAGGAATCCCATCCCCCCCCCCCCCCACCCCCCACTCCACCCTCTGGATACCCTATGGGATCATTATAGTCAATGGGAAATCTGTCTGGGAGTATCCAGGGTATCAAACCAGAGAGTCTCTGCAGTAGAAACTGAAGGTGAGGGGCATTTTTGCAAGCCCAGCAGGACCAGGGCATCTACCAAGTGCCCAGAAGAATCCATGCACAGAGTGATCAGCAGAACCAGAGCCACTGTGCCACTGTGGCAATGCCAGCACAACAAATCCAAGCAAGGTGGGTTTTTTGCAAGTTTAGCACTGCCAGTGTATGTACAGAGTGCCCAGCAGAAACAGTGCACATACAGGGTGCCCATCAGAACCAATGCCACTCTGGCAATGCCTGCTCAACAGATCCAAGCAAGGGGGTGTTGTAAGCCCAGTGTGGCCAGTGCATGTACAGAGTGCCCAGCAAAACCCAGTGCCCCCACCTCCAATTTCTACTGCAAAGACAATGGTTTGACATCAGTCCTTGCTTTTTTTGCTCTTTCCCCCTCTATTGAAAACAATGGAGGATGGGAGCACCTTCTTTGGGGGCCTGTAGAATAGACCCCCTCTGGTCCAATCTTTTAAAAATGTGCTTTTGAGGAGAGGCACCAACAACTATGGTGAAAATTTGGTGTCTCAAAAACAAACAAACACCCAGACCCCTGGATACCCCTGGATAAATTCCCCATTATAGCCTATGGGGATAATAGGCTATAATAGAGCTAAAGGCATTTGAATGTGTTGAGGTCTCTTTAAATGCATTTGTGAAGCTACAGTTTCACCTGAAACAGCAGTTAAATGCTGTTTAACTGCAGCTATCCTGCTTTCCCACATAATCCCATTTTTTTCAGGATTATCTGGGATGAGCTATGCTGGATAGTTGAAAATACACTCCTATATCTGGCTGAAAGAATAGCCAGAAAATACCACTAAGGTGTTCTTCAGCTATTTTTCTAAGCCAGATATAGCTGAATGCAGATTCCAAATAGAATGTTCAGGGAAAAATGACAAATCCTGGCATACCCCCCAAAAAGCATTATGCTTCTTGAACAACAACACACTGACAATCCTGGGACAAGGAATATTAGCCTGGCTTCAACTAGAGCCAGAGCCTTTTCAGCAGTGGCTCCAGCTTGGTGGAATGCACTTCCAAATGAGACCTGGCCCTGTGAGTACACTACTGCAGGGCCTGTAAAATGGAAACGTACTGCCAAGCATATGGGTAAAATCAGGAAAATTTCCACCATTGAGATCCTTATACCTCTTCCTTCTGCTTCCCTTCCCTGGGTTGTGGTTGGTGTAGTGGTTGTGTGTAGTGAAGTGGTTAAGTGCGCGGACTCTAATCTGGGAGAACTGGGTTTGATTTCCCCACTTCTCCACTTGCAGCTGCTGGATGACCTTGGGCAAGCCATAGTGCTGTCAGAGTTGTCCTTGAAAGAGCAGTTCTCAGTCAGAGCTCTCTCAGCCCCACCTACCTCACAGGGTGTCTGTTGTGGGGAGGGGAAGGGAAAGGAGTTTGTAAGCCACTCTGAGACTCCGAGTGAAGGGCAGGGTATAAATCCAATCTCCTCTTCTTCTTTTCTATTAGGTGTCATCTGATAAATTATAAATATCTGGAAATTGTTTTAAACTGGTATGTTTTTAAGTTTAATATAATTTGCTTATTATATGTTGTGACCAGCTCTGAGCCCATAGTGGAAGAGAGTGGGATATAAGTCAAATAAACAAATAAATAAAATTATTATTTTATTAGAGAATTTGCAGATTATTTTATATGTTTATTATTATTAACAATAATAGTAACATTAATCCAATCATCTCTCCCTTATTATAAAAGAGTTTTGGGACTTATTTTCATTTTGAACTTGATTTCTATCATCAGAGTCAAAACTTCAAATAGTTTTTTTATCTTGTACAATTCCAAAATTTAAGCAATTACAGTGTTGGGGAGAGGACCAATACAGCATTCTGTGTTGTTTTTAATAAGAAATATTTATTGTTCTTAAGTGTTCGAAGAGCTTCACATATATAAGTCATCCTTACAACCACTCCTTATGGTACATCAGTGTTTATTATCCTCATAGATTGGGGTGGGAGTGAAAATCAGAGGCTGTGGCTGTATTCAGACATGTTAAACCTTGATTTATAAACTCTGCTTTGATTAAACTCTAGTTTGTTGTAACATTCAAATGTCAAGTTGTGATTCATTAGTGGGTACTAATCCAGAATTCGAAACCACAGTTTGTATTTGGGTTGTTAATTGTGGTTAGTACTAACTGTGTTTTCTCATTATATCAAAACAAGTGGGTACCCACAACAAAATGTTGCATAATGTATTGTGGCCCTACCATAGTCTTCGTTGCAGGCAGTCCTCACAAGGAACTTATGGGGAGGGGGCATTCCCCTACCTTTCTCCCCCTCCCCCCTTTATTGTCAAAGTGCCCTCCTCTTTCTTTCTGCAAGCACCCCTCACCTCCCCTTCTCCTCTCATCCTTTTATGTCAGCTTTCCTCCCTGCCAGTGTTCCCTTCCTCTTTCTCTCCCCCATCCTCAGACAATCTCCCATTCTTTTCTTTCTCTCCCCACAATAGACAATGTCCTATTCTTTCTCTGTCTCTCTCTCCCCTCTCACAGAACTCCACATCTTTCTGTTTCTCTCCTTTTGCAGCTGCAGGACAGCAAACATCCCCAGCCTGGTTGCCTGATATAGGCAAGATGACAGCATGTCATGTACTACAGGTAGATCCTGATGATCTAAGGTGACAGGTTGACAGTCACATGATACCTAAGGTTGCATCATATCTGCAGGAGTCAGAATGACTAAGCAGTTGTACAGTACTGAACTATGATTGGACAATGGTTGTATATATTGAGTGAAGTCCTTGTCCAAGTATCCCTGTGTGTTATATGGATGCCTTGCGAAGCACTTTGCCAGTCAGTCTTGTGAACTGCTACAAAGCTGCATGTATGTATATAGCTCTGTGAATAAACTGTAAATACTCTTCCACAAGTACTCTGCTACTGTCTGCTATTTTCAACTTCGAACTACCGTCAGGGGGCTGATGACACAGGCTTCACCTTCTCTTGCTTCAACTGACACCTCCCTCCCCGAGGAAGCCGCCGGCTGCCTTTACTCAGCAATCCAGTGCACAAACCTGCTGGTTGAAGCTATAAAGTCTTCTTTGTCGGTGGTCCTGGTGGGGGCTGTCCCAGCAGTGGGGCACACAGCTATTGAAGTTGCAGCTTCCCTCATGGCTCCAGCGGCTTTTCCCATGACTCAGGAAGTCCATTCACTGCACTTGCACAGAGTAAGCCATTTTACTTCTATAAGCCATTTTATTTCTATAGGAATTTAAGTATCCCCACATGCTTTTAAAAACATTTTAGATTTTTCTGCATACATGGGGACTGCCCCAAGTTTGCTGGAAGATCTGTTTACCCTCCATGTGACCCAGATCCATGGAAATAAGTATCCGCACACAGAGGGGATCTTGGGAATTAGATATATAGACAAGTGGAGACCCACAAGAAACGTGTGGGATGGTTATCTCATTCATCACACCTTTGCTTCCTCTCCTCACCCCCTACCTCTCTCACACTATTTCTCCCCTCTGCCCCCTTTTCTTACTCTCTATTTCTCCTCCATGCATGTGACTTCCTCTCTCTTTCTGACCTGTCATCTTTCGCTTTGTTTTTCTGCCTCCCCACTTCATCACTCTTTCTCTCTCTTTCTTCCTCCACCCCATCATTCTTTCTTTCTGCCCTCATCACTCTCCTAGCCTCCTTCTGTTGCTAAGTGACTAAATTCACTGATACTACATTATATCCATCAGCACCAGGCAGGATTCATGCCAAGCAGGGAGATTACTGACAACATACATAAGACTCTTAACATCCTCTCCTCATGTGAATCGCTCAAATCAGAAGCAATCATGCTCTCACTCAACACCGAGAAAGTATTTGACTCATTGGAAACTTCCTACCTGATAATTCTTTTACAATTTATGGGTTTTGGTGACAACTCCATCTGTGCCATTAGGACCATCTATTCCGATCCCATGGCACAGATTAAAGTTAACAGCATAACATCTAATAAATTCTCGCTGTACAGTGGCACTAGACAAGGCTGCCCATTGTCACCTGTTCTCTTTGTCTTGGCTTTAGAACCATTGGCAGCATTCATACAACAAGATCTGACTATTCGGGGACTAACCATCAACCAACATACTTTCAAATTAAGCATGTTTGCAGACGATATGCTGTTATACCTCACCAACCCAGGATCTTCACTGCCACAAGTCCAAGATTTGCTATTTCAGTCACATCTCAGGGTTAAAAGTTAACCAATCCAAATCATGCATACTCTCTCTCAACTTTACCTACTTATTCTGAAGTCTCTTTATGTTGCAAGTACTCCTTTCAATGGGCTGACAAATCCATGCCCTACCTAGGCATCAGGATACCTCAGAGATCAAAAGACCTTGTATCTGTCAACCATATCAACAAATTCCAAGAAACCTGCAGAGACTTGCAGAGCTGGGACAAACAAGCTCTTTCTCTCTCTGACCGACTGCATCTCGTCAAGTCCTTCGCTCTTCCCAAACTCCTCTATTTATTCTGCACCATTCTTATTGATTTGCCCACTGCCCTCCTTCATAAATAGTAATCGGCATTTAACTCATTCCTACGGCAAAATAAGAAATGAAGAATTGGCTTCCAGGTGCTTAGAAGATGCAACTCCATGGGTGGCCTGAATTATCCAGACTTAACCACCTACTACAGAATGACCCTGTTAGTGAACATCATTAAGATGGTGCATAAAGGGGACCTTGTTGATTTATATAAACCTTTCCAACTGCTTCTTTACCCAATGTCCATTCAGGAGGCCATATGGACTGAGCCCTGCTCCCAGTCTATTTTGTGCATATCTAACACATTTCTCCTAGCCACTTTCAAATCCTGGGATACACTCAAGAACAAACTAGTTCCAAAAATATCCAGGTTCTCAACCTTCCTCCACCAGGATTGGTTTCCACCTGGTAGGGATCATTCCACAGCCCACATCTGGAGACATGCGGACATAATACGTTTGATGTTTCTTCACATACTGGTCTGTTGACAAAATCAGAACTGGAATGAAAAATTGATCATCCCATTCAATGGTTTTTCTACCTTCAAACGAATCATGCTCTTTTGAGACTTGATATTCCTAAAATTGAAGCTACTCCTCCTTCTGCCTTTGAAAGATTAATAGATTCTTCTGACACCAATTTCAAAGTACTAAAATTTATGACATCCTTATTCAACTTGATAGTGATAAACTACTAAGCTATCAAACTAAATGCCATCAGGACTGCAACACTTCCTTTATTGATGAACAATAGGACAGTATAAGGGCTTCCTCCATATTTACTTCTTTAGTTATCAGCACAAAACTACAGTCTTTCAAAATTCTTAATTGCTGGTACATTGTACCTAAGAAAAAAGCTTCATTTTCCCACTCAAGCTCTCCTCTACGTTGGGAAAAATGTGGGGATATTGGATTGTACATGCATTGCTGGTGGCGATGTCCACTAATTGTTAACTTCTGGCTTGATGTTCTTCAACAGATTAAACTCATAACGGGTTACAATATCCCCCTATCACCAGAATTGATATTTTTGGACATCTGGAGCACAGTAAATCTCCCGACAATTAGACGTGATCTGATCACAAGCCTCCTTGTGGCATCTAAATCTTCTATTGCTTCCACCTGGAAATCTTCAAATGCTCCTACCAGGATACACTGGTTCAAGAAGATCTGGGAGCATTTTATCATGGAAAAAAATCACAGATCATCTCCAACTATTGGACGCTTATCCTGTTTCTCTTCTCTGCAAAATGGTTCCCATTCATAGAAACTATTCCTCACAACCCGCTGCATCTTAGAATGCTCTATTCCTAACTTACCCCTTTTTAATCCTTCTTTCCCCTCACTGACTAGGGCTACTTTATGTGATGCAGGATGATGGACAGCAATATGACATGGGCCTAAATATAGTTTTACGCACATGTTGTTTACTTTTATTGGTTGTGGATGATTTCTTGCAGTTGTCCCCCCCCCCCCTGTAATTCATGCTTTCTGATGTACACCACTTGGACTGTGATTTACAGTGTATGCTGTGATGCATTTATGCTATTGCATTTGCTGTTCTTCATTTGACTCTTCAATAACATTGGTTTTAATAAATAAATAAAATTAAAGATTTTCTGAACAATAAAAAATTAATCTCACAATCAATGCTCTCTCTAAGCTGTGGAGTCTTGTGAGCAAAAATTCTACTTTGTAAGCTATTGACATTAAAGTTGTGAGCAAGTGATTTGGCTACTGCATAAATTAGTTTGCTCTGGAGCCATCCTTCCTGAGCTAAGACAAAAATCGGTGAGCTAGAGGCTAAAAAACTGTGAGCTACCTCATACTAACTCAGCTTAGGGGGAACACTGCTCACAGTGTACTCCCATGTGCTAGTTGTGTTCTTTAGGTGACCTCCTGCTTATAGTATCCTCCATTAGGTTAGTTCATTGGGAACTGTGA
The DNA here is from genome assembly GCF_001447785.1 of Gekko japonicus. Lineage (NCBI taxonomy): Eukaryota > Metazoa > Chordata > Lepidosauria > Squamata > Gekkonidae > Gekko > Gekko japonicus. The sequence continues at coordinate 725,700 of NW_015160233.1, forward strand.
GAAGTACGGATGGGCATGAACCACAAAAATGTGGTTTGAAGGCAAACCACGAATCGAACCATGTTGTGTGACAAACCAATTCATTTCATAGTTTGTCCCTTGAAGCAGGGTCCCATTAAATAGGGTTTCCAGAAAGCAGCAAAAACAGCTGAGGAGTGGGAGTGCTGCCAGCCACTTTTTTGGGGGGGGCCTTCTCATACAGTTCCTTTAAAGTTTAAAGGGACTGCACAAGAAAACCAGGAAATGGGGAGCAGCCTATCCAGGGTTGGGTGCCACTTCAATGGGCAAAGCCCCATCCATTGCCTGGTGATTAGGGAGAGCCTGGGTACGCACCTACTCTCCCTCATTGCCTGAGAGTGCCCCCTGGACCTCCCATCAAAAACTTACCCAGGAGGATGGTGGAGGAGGAGGATGGTGGTGGAGAAGGGGTGGCCAGCTGATGTGGTTAGCGGGGGAGACAGCTGTGGCAGGGCCATGGCCATGGGCTGTGGCAGCAGTACAATGTCCATGCCCACCCCAGGTTTCCAGAATGGGGGCAGGGAAGGATGCCTCTTTATCCCAGGGACCATGTGAGTTGGGTATCCCCCATGGCAAGCCCGCTTCCTGCTGGGCCCAGCTTTGCCACCACAGCACAATCCACATGGTCTCTGGGCTGGAGCAGCCTCCTCCCCTGCTGGCACCACCTCCACTGCCTTTGGCTTCTAGGGTGTGCCTGGCTGGTGTGCTGCCACTGTGGCACTACTGCTGTGCAGCTCACTGCGGCTGTCTCCTCCCCCAACCACCTCAGATGGCTGCCCCTTCTCCACTGCCAGCCTCCTCCTCCACTGGCTGCCTGGGTGAGTTCCCAATGAGTGGTCTGGGGGGCATCCTTGGGCAATGGGGGGAGGGTGGGTGAGCACCTGGGCTCTCCCGCAATTCTGGGCAATGAACACAGGCTTCTTCTGTTGAAGTGGTGTCTGACCTCAATCAGGCTTCTCCCCATTTCCTGGCTTTCTTGTGCAGTCCCTTTAAACTTTAAAGGACTGCACAAGAAAGCCCAAAACAGCCGAGCAATGGGGAGTGCTCCCAGCCACTTGGCCACTCTACTGGAGCTGAAAGCGGGGGTTTAAAGAGACTTGGAGTCCCTTTAAATCCCTGCTTTCTGCTCTGGCCAGGAACTGGCAAGGACCCTATGAACTGCCTTAAAAGTTTGTGGAAGTCCATGACCATGGACCCATCACAGATTTTGCTTTCCTGAAATTTGCTTCATGGTTCAGTTCATGCCTATCCCTAGTCAGAAGAACAGTATTCCATGTTGTGGGCTCAGTACTTTGGAATTGTTTGCCAGAATGGATGAGGATGGCAACTCGGTTCCCTGCTTCTCTGAAAGTATACAAGTGAATTTTATTTCACAGAGGTTTTTGTGGAAGGTAGAGTAGCTGTTGAAAAGTATTGTTTGGGAAAGCTTGGCTACAGTTTTGTCTGTGATTTTTTTCTTTATAAAAACTGTTTTGTGTTGTTTTAATTTTTATTGCATTTTGTTGCATCTGTGAGGTGCTTTGAGTCTCAGGAGAACCATGGGATATAAATGTTTCAAATAAATAAACACCTGTTTTATTTTTGCATTTATTTATATTGTTTATATTTGCTTATATTAACTTATTTGACTTCAGCACTTCCTTCAACAAAAGTGTAAAGATACGATTAAAATAATTTGGCTTTCCCCCCATAGATGTATGGGAGAAAATACTGCAATTTGTATCCATTATTTCTTTGTGCATTTTGCTGCACTGCATTTTCTTCTCCAAAATTTCCAGGAGCAAAATCTGCCTCCCTGCTTGGTGACAGGTGCTTTGCTTGTATTCCCAACATTAGTTAATTAACTTCTAAATCAGCCAAGCAAGTCGTCAGCTGGGCTTATCCAGAACGGGTGAGGGACTCAGGGGTTTCCCAGAATGTTTTGTTCTATTTTATATCTAGTACTCAGCAAAGGATTTGTTTTAGGTCAAATCGAAGGTGAGGTCTGTATTATCTTGCTTAGACTAATGCTACTCTTTTTGTGTATATGTGGATGTCAATTTTCCATTGTCTTTTTTTTCTTAAGTATTCCCCCATTTCTTTCTATTTTTTTATTGCAATACCTTGTCTTTTACTGGCAAAAGCTGGTAATGTCCTTTCTAGAACCTACCAGTACAGAGAATATGTGTTGTATCCCACCCCTAGAGTTAATGAATATGTTAAAGACAGGGTGAGCTCCTGTCTCTAGTTCCAGCTCCTGCCAACCTAGCAGTTCGAAAGCAAGAAATTGCAAGTAGATAAATAGGGACCACTTTGGTGGGAAGGTAACAGCGTTCCATGCGCCTTGGTGTTTAGTCATGCCGGCCACATGACCACGGAAACGTCTTCGGACAGCGCTGGCTCTTCGGCTTTGAAACGGAGATGAGCACCGCAACCCTAGAGTCGGATTCGACTGGCTTTCGAGCAAGGGAACCTTTACCTTTAGACGCACTGCAGTGAACAGCTCTACTTTATTAAGTGATTTCAGGAACCAGACTAAAACTTCATAACAGCAGCCCTGTTTAAATAGCATGCAAAAACCACACCTAAACACACCCAACTCCCAATGATAGGCTATTTACATAACATTAGTTCCTCATTGGTCACCTCCAGAGTCCTGGTGGGCTATTGTTCTAGAGCTCCAAGCTCAGCCAGTCTCTGGTAAACAGTCCTGGAATATTCCAGCCCTAATACATAACAGAATATAACACATTCTGGTCATAGTCCATGATATCTTGTTAGGAGTATATTGACCAGTTACTGTTTTATGAGCTTGCCTTCCAACTAGCTGTAGATATGCACTTTTCCTTTTTCTCTCCACAGCAACACACATTCGTAGACCTCATAATTTCTTTGCTTTGCAGTGTTTAAAATGTCACTGATAAGGCCTTAAAATATGAAAATACACTGTGGAGGCATGCAACAGCACTGGAGTTATAGAGGTTCAGTCTGATTTATGAGGGCTGAGCTTGTGGCTTGTCTTCACTTTTCTGGTTTCTGTAGATTGATTGTCCATATTATTATTTAGCATTTGACAGAGCATGGAGGAATATTAGGCATGAAACATTAATCAGGAAATTGTGCATTGCTTCCACAATTAATGTGAAACTGGACTTTGCTTTGTAATATTGAATTGGCTCTTAACATGCAAATTATTGAGGGAAATTACCTCATTTTTCAGAGGCTGCTTGATGGATTGAAGTTTCATGTAAAATGTTCCTTGTAATTTTAAACTCTGCAATGATTGGCTTTCCTTACTCATAAAAATATCAGTTTTCTTTGTAAAGCATGAAGTTCTTAGGCTCAGGACATAGTAAAATTCAATGAACAAAGTTTTTTAGTTAGCTCTTTTAAGGCTAACTGGAGCCAGAAGTGAATCGTGGGATAAATATTTCTTAAGTAAAATAAAAGCAATAGCTTGGAAGTGTTTATGTATCAACTTTCATCTATGTGATCTGTCTTTAGAATGAATGATGCAGGAGAGTTTATCTGATGGGGGGGGCTGCCTTGTAGACCACAGCAAGGTTTTCCTTGTCCATCCTTCTCTTGACAATAGTCATGCAGATCCCTCTAGAAACTAACAAGCAGAAAATAGAAACCCTCGGTCGTTTTCCTGAAATCAGGAAACTGAGACAAAAAACTGCCTCTGAACATAGACATTTAATTATAGTGTCATAGTTATAATAATAAACTTCAAGTTTTAGGTTACTAGTTCTATTAATTTTGTTTTATTTTATAGTATATTGGGTCATCTTAAATATTAAAGCGTTACCACTATCATAAGTTGTGTCAACCTAACCATACATGTCACTCTTCCATGCTGATGTCTGCTGTTCCTAGGAATATACAACATACGTGTTGCTTGACAAATAGCTTTCAGACATCATGTGTGCTACATGTAGCATTTCCACAGGGAAGGATTTTCTATGTAGGGATCATAAAATGAAATAAGACATCAGTGAAGAGAAAGAAACCCATCAACCCACACTAAAAATCACTTGGGAACAGTGATTCTGAACTGAGAATTATTTGCAAGGGAAAAGGTTATACTGCCCCTCCTCAGAGGGTCTCCTGGACGAGCCTTTCTGTAATATGAGCCTGATATAGAGAAAGATATTGTGAAGAATGTGTAAGAATATATACATGCATTGCACTCTAAAGTGGGAAGATGGCCCAGGTTGTTGACACAATTGCCTCTAAGTGCCCTCTCCCCTCGGACTGAAACAAGCAATCTCCCCGGTTCACTGGGAAACTGATGGTGATAAAATGGGAGGGATGATGGCTTGGAGGGAGATTGATCAAACACAACATTGAGCCCACATTAGAGCCTATTGTGTGGTGGTGGTGATGGAAAAAGGGAGCATTCCTTCACTGCTATAGCATCTGCACATAATCATCCAGCTGAACTGTTTCATCATAACCCCAAAGAATTGGATGCTGACCATGTGGCCCACTATGATCAATTTGCTACTTACTTTACAGACAAAATTGCCCAGATCCATTCTGGGTTGGATCCTGGTGTGGATGTATGTTCAAATGATGTACTTTTGGCACCTGCTTGTCTGATTTTTTATGGATGCTCTTCAGCAAGTGGACCCTGAGGATGTGGATAAGATCCTTGGACATGTAAGACTTACCACCTGTGTTCTCAACACTTGATTAACACATGGAATTCACTGCCACAGGAGGTGGTGGCAGCTACAACCATGGATGGGTTAAAGAGGAATTAGATAAGCATATGGAGCAGAAGTCCATCAGTGGCTATTAGCCACAAGGTATAGATAGGAACTCTGAGTCTGGGGCAAGTGATGCACTGTATTCTTGGTGCTTAGGGGTGGGCAACAGTGGGAGGGCTTCTAGTGTCCTGGCCCCACTGTTGGACCTCCTGGTGGCACCTGGTATTTTTGGCCACTCTGTAACATAGTGTTGGACTAGATGGTCCATTGGCCTGATCCAACATTGGCTTCTCTTATGTTCTTATGTCCTTCCAGGCAGATAAAAGCCACCAGAGGATGACTGACCAAGTGAATGAGGGGAGCGGTAAATGCTTCCTTGAGAGTGAGAGTTATGCTCAAGGAGGCAGTGATTAGACCTGTTCTGAAAAAATCCTGCCTGAGCCCTTCTATGTTGGAGAATTTCGGGCCAGTCACCAATCTTCCATTCTTGGGCAAGGTGCTAGAGTGGGTGTTGCTTCTTAGCTCCAGGGGTTCTTGGAAGAGACTGATTTCCTGGACCCATTTCAGAAACGGCTTCACTCACCTTGGCTGGTGACTGCTATTGAAAACTAAACAGGGGAATGTGACCCTGCTAGCTCTGCTGGATCTCTCTTCATCCTTGGATACTGTTGACCATAGTATCCTACTGAGCCATGTTTCAGTACTGGGACTAAGAAACACTGTGTTGTGGTGGTTTGAGTCCTATCTGGGGGGCTGATTTGAGTGATTCTTTTTTTCTTTTCTTTTTTGAGCCCCCAGAGGGGATTTTTTATTATTTTTTATCAAACTACAAAACTACTACAGAAAAAAGGGAAGGGGGGGACCACATATATAGGATAAAACAATAGAACCCACTACTAACTAAAAACCCAAGAGAGGAGATCTTCACTAGCTTTTCTTCCCCTTCTAGGTAGTTGCAGCCACTTCCTTTACCTTCTCAGTATCTTGCTTCATTATTTGTATCATATTGTTTATCTGGGTTTGTTGTGCAGTAATACTTTGAGTCACTATAGACATCTGTTCCTTGAAGTTATTCAGCTGTTCCAGCAGAGGGCACATATATTCCGCTATAGACTTTGCCACCTCACTGGTAATTCAGAGTCCTTCAGCCTTCACTTCTCCCTTCCTCGTCTCTTCCGCAGCTTATAAGGACTTTTTGGAGCAGCTGCCCCTTGCTCTGTCAGAGAGTCCTCTCCGGAAGAACCCGAGTCCAGCTCACCACTAGACTTGCTGTCCTCTTCTTTTTCCCCGTCCTCTGGTCTTCCCAGCTGAACCCTTAGGAATTCTTGAGCTTTCAGAACAGAGTGAATCTTTTATTTTTTATCCTTGATCTTGAAAGTGACGCCTTATGGAAATGGCCGTTTGTCTGCAGAAAAAGCACAAGCTCTTTGTACTTCTTTCTCCATTGTCTTACTTCAAATGGAATATCCTTTAGCGTTCTGATGGTATTTTTCCCCACTTTCAGGGGTATTCCAGCGACCGCTTTCAGGATTGCATCCCTCCCATGCCTCTTCGAGAATCTTACGACAATTTCCCCAGGCAGATTATTTTTCTTTATATAGCCTGAATATGATCTGTAAACCACATTCATCTCACTCAGCAACGATTCCACCTTCATTTCTGTCACTGGGGCTAGCAATTCACTCATCACTTCTTTAAGATTCTCCCCCCTGTTCTCTGGCATGCCCTGGAAGCAAAGAATCATGTTGGCCTTTTCCATTTGCACTTGCAGCAGTTGATCTTCCATGGAGATTTGTTTCCTTTCCAGCTTTTGCACTTTTTTCTTCACCTTCTAGGTAGTTGCAGCCACTTCCTTTACCTTCTCAGTATCTTGCTTCATTATTTGTATCATATTGTTTATCTGGGTTTGTTGTGCAGTAATACTTTGAATCACTATAGACATCTGTTCCTTGAAGTTATTAAGCTGTTCCAGCAGAGGGCACATATATTCTGCTATAGACTTTGCCACCTCACTGATAGCTTCCAGTTTCGGGCTCTGAGACCCTTTCACTTTCAAAACTTTTTCTCTGTCCTTCTTCCCCGCCATCTTTATCATTTGTTTACTTTCGCAAATTTTCTAAAAGTCTATGAATGTGCGCTTGACTGCTTAGATTAGCTTTGGTAAGTACTTCTAGGCAGTTTCCTTCGCATTTTCTTCTGCTCCCCCCTTAACCGCTCAAAAGTTAATGTGCATGGGAAGCATCTCTCCCGATCTCGTCTTTTTCCCTTTCAGTGGGGTAGGGTGGGGACCTATCTTTTTCCCTTTACAAAATGCTTCGAAATTGACTCACATTCATAATTGGTCATTCGACCTCGCTTTCATTTCATTTCTGCCACATGATCCCCTGCGCTTGCCTCAGTCAGCATCACTAAGTCCATATGGTCTCGCAGCACGGAGAACCGTTGGAACGAAGAGGTGCCTCAATTCTCCAGCATTCTGCAGTCGAAGAGGCAACCTCTTAAAAGTTCCATGGCCAGGGTCCCTTTGCCGGGGGGGGGG